>NW_007054702.1:0-824 GCF_000164805.1 Carlito syrichta | reverse complement strand
GACAATGTCTGTGCAGAACCACATGGACTGTGAGGTGAAGGGCTATGGTGTGGGACAATCAGGCTCCATTCCATCTCCCATTACACTAGGTCACATGGACATCTGAGATAAAGCAGTCATCTGGCTTGTTGGGGATTTTTCAGATTTTAGTACTGAAAGTTCTGAGCCCTCAAACTCCTCCATCACAGCAAGTCAGGACCGCTAGTCACCCTTTGCATTCCAGTCAGTGTGAACTAAGTTCTTAGGGTGTTCCCAAAGAAGTGTCCTTTGCTCATTTGGTTGGTTGCAACCTAATGCTCAGGAGATAACTAAGCCACTTATCTCCCATACATTAATGTCACTTAGACAGCACTCTAGCTTTGAGTCAGGGGTGGAGGACTCTGCCCAGCAGGAGGTTTTTCAGGGCCAGGTACTAGCACCTGCTATAGGAAGAATCCCCCATATGGGTTCATGTGAGGGAGGAAGGGCAGAGAAGGTCACTGAGGGCTGAGCCCAGATATCTATGATGTCTGTCTCTGATCTCATTGCCTGACATGGAGGAGAGTGTAGGTTTGTTTCTGATCTGAGGTTTAAATGCAGATTCAGTAGCACTGGAAGATAGAGGACCAGGGAGGAAGAGGAGCAGTATGCCCCAGAGTGAAATTCCCTAATCCCAGTCCCGGGTGTCTGAGTCATGGCCCAGGGAGGAGGCAGGCACAGGAGAAAGCCTCTTCCATATATTTACAAAGAGCTGAGAACATTTCTCCAAGGAAATACTCTTGAGATTCTTTATGGCTTATTAAAAAGGTGGAAAGTATTAAATAGTTTATCTGAAATCTGAAATA
>NW_007054701.1:0-1114 GCF_000164805.1 Carlito syrichta | reverse complement strand
GGCGGCGGAGCCGGGGCCCAGCAGGCGGCGGAGCTGGGGCCCCCCTACCACGTCGAGGGAACGTGATTCAGGCCCCTTTGGACATGGACCCTTAACCGTGAGTTCACAGACTCTTCTTGTATTTTCTAACCTGTGTTGTGGCTTTTGCTGGAAGTGCAACTGCTGGATTATGCATGAGAGTATCCCGTTTTCTGAGAAGTGTGTGTGGAAGGACTGCCCTATTCCCACGGAATGTATGTGGCCATAAATGTGTCCACTGATTCCTCAGTGTTCGTTCTGTTCCATGGATCAATCGTTAGGGTTTTATACCATTGCCTCTGTGTTTGGTTTACTGGACTTTGGTGAAAGCAGAAAGTGTGAAACCCTACACTTTGCCCATTTTGAAGAGAGTTTGGGCTATTGCCGGTCTCATGCAATTCTTCTGAAAGACTAGACATTTGGGTTTTGGTCGAGATTTCTTTGTGTTTTTAATGCGTTGTGTAGTAGTGGCATCTTCCCACGTCATGGTTTTTATTTATTGAACCGAGCATTTCCTTTCCATTGGCTTATGTCCTCTGCAATGTCTATCAGCATGAGTGTGTACTGTTTAGTGTACTGTTCTATTGTCCGCTTAACTTTGTTTTTTGTACTATTTTGTGGTTTTGGCTGCTACGGTAATTGAATTGTTTCCTTAGTGGTTTCTTCAGGTGGACTTTGAAAGTGTAGAGAGACACCAGGTGTTTGTATGTTGAATTTGTGTCCCGCAACAATGCTGAATTTTGAGTTCTGAAAGGGTGAGTGTGTGTGTGTGAGTGTGTGTGTATGTGTGTGTGTGTCTGGTGAACTTGTTGGAGCTGTCTATACGTAGCGTCGTGTCTATGAGAACTGAGTTAACTTTACTCCTTCGTCTCCCGTGAGGATACCTTGAAAAATTGTTTTTTGTTTAATTGTTCTGTTCAGCATTCTTAACCCTATCTTGAAGGGAAGTGGTGGAAGACTATATCCACGTATACTTCTTGATCTTCAGGGAAAAGCTGAAAGTTTCACCATGGCGTAATCATGATAGTTTTGTGTGTTCCTATGTGGCCTTTATCAGTTGAAGGAGGTTGTCTTCTATTCTGAGTAACATTTTAGT
>NW_007054700.1:0-870 GCF_000164805.1 Carlito syrichta | reverse complement strand
AACAAACGAACATGCATCTTTGGATGAGAGAAATATTCTAAGAGGCTCATTACTTCATCCATCCATTAATCCAAAACAATCCTAGAAAATCTGCTACTGGCAAGATGTTTTGGTAAACTCTGTAGAAAACACAAAGATGATACAATATAACTGCCATGAGGAAGATATAGTCTCATTTAGAAAACACAAGTATTAATAACTAATCATAAGATTGAAAAAGGAAAACGAAATTAAATCGGTCAACTGCCCTCACAGTTCGCAGAATGAAGTTCACATTCCACAGCCCTTGACACAGAGCACTTTACCATTCAACTGGTGGCCCCACCGCTGAGCTCTTGGCCTGACACTTGCCTATGTGCTCCATTTATCCACCAGGCTTTGGCTCCAAGCTTCTTCCTTGATCTGGTGTACGCTTCCCATCATCCTTTGCATCTTATCAACTCTTTGCTTTCAAAATTTACCCCAAGCATTGCTCTTGTGGAAAACCTTCCATGAACTTGTTATTTCACCTTCATACTGAAGAGTAAACACAGTTTCATTTGTCTCTCCAACCAAGTCCTTGAGTACCTAATGCAGACTCTGACCAGGGAATGAACTGAGAGAATAAGGAGATTAAGAGAGATTTTATCCTAACCCGACACCTGAGCTGTGGCGGTGGCGGTGGCTCCCGCCCTCGGGCAGGGCCGGGCACAGCGCCTCCCGGGTACTCGCGACCAAGCCAGATGTGCACGGATGTCGGTGCTCCTGGGGCTCGGAGGCGCCTGACGCGCACAGCAGGTATAAATATCTGTGGAGACTCCAGGAGGGACCAAGACTGCAAACTGCTGAATAGACAGACTGTAAAACAGAGGGAAAAGTGAACAAACCAGA
>NW_007054699.1:0-793 GCF_000164805.1 Carlito syrichta | reverse complement strand
GTAGCTGGAACTACAGGTGCACGCTACCACCCCCAGCTGATTTTTGATTTTTTGTAGAGATGAGATCTCGCCAAGTTGCCCAGGTGGCTCTCAAACCAGTGAACTCAGGCAGTCCACTCACCTCAGCCTCCCAAGGTGCAGGATTACAGGCTGAGCCACCGAGCCCGGTTTATTTATTTTTGTATTATCTTTTTGTCTTCTATGTCCGGATTTGGGCTTTTATTTTGGTGATCTGGATTCTTCTGCTCGTTAGGGTTCTGGTGGTCTTGCTTTTCCATCTTCCTTAGGTGACTTGTTAGGTTGTTTATTTGTGATCCTTGTATTTTCTTCTTGTGTGTTTGTAGAGATATGAGTTCCCCTCTTACTACAGCTTTCATGTCATCCTGGAGATTTTGGTAAGATGATTCTTCATTTTCCTTTGTTTCCAGGTATCTTTTAATCGCTGTTTTGATTTCATCATTGACCCAGGAGTTGTTTAGCATCATGCTGTTTAGTGTGCATGTCTTTGTGGATTTTGGAGGAACTTTGCTAGTGTTGATGTTTATTTTTATTCCACTGAGGTCAGAGAAGGTGCATGTCAAAATTTCGATCTTTTGACATTTGTTAATGCTTGATTTATGGCCAAGTATGTGGGTGATCTTAGAGTACTTTCCATGTGGTGATGAGTGGAGTGTATATTTTGTGGGGTTTGGGTGGAGTGTTCTGTGGGAATCAATTAAGTCCATTTGGTGAAGAGTCACATTGTGGTTCAGGATCTCATTGCTGATTTTTTGTCCTGATGATCTGTCTTGGG
>NW_007054698.1:0-902 GCF_000164805.1 Carlito syrichta | reverse complement strand
GGTTGTCTGAGCATCCCTTTGATGGGCATGGGGGGCAGTGACATACAGTTCCTGCCCCATGGTTATTTATCAGCATCCTTGACTATAGTGGCAACTGCTGCAATGATTTTTAAGCATGGGGGCCACCTGCCGGTACTGGATCTAATTTTTTTGAAAGATAGGCTATGGGCTTTTTCCAGGGACCCAGCTGCTGTACTAGGACTCCTTTTGCAATTCCTTTTAGCTCATCTACATATAAATAAAATGGCTTTGTCAAATCAGGTAGCCCAAGGGCTGGGGCTGAGAGTAATGCTCGCTTGAGGCTGTTAAAGGCTTTGTTCATAGCTTCCGTCCAAACAAAATCCTGTTTGTTTTTAGTGGCCTCATATAGAGGCTTAACTAACTCAGCAAACCCAGGTATCCACAAGGGACAGAAACCCGCTGACCCCAGGAACTCGCGTACTTGTCGGACATTCTGAGGTGGGGGTATTTTTAGGACTGTCTCTTTCCTGGCGTCCGTCAGCCACCTCTGCCCTTCTTTTATTTTGTACCCCAGGTAGCTCACCTCTGTTCTGCAGATTTGTGCCTTTTCGGCTGAGGCGCGGTACCCCAGGGTGCCCAGAGTCTGCAGCAAGTCCTTGGTGCCTCGCAGGCATGTGTCTTGGTCCTCTGCCGCTAGTAGGATATCATCTACATACTGTAACAAAGTCAGGTTAGGGTTTTTTGTATGGAACTCACTCAAGTCCTCATGTAGAGCCTCATCAAAGATGGTGGGTGAGTTCTTGAATCCTTGGGGCAGTTGCGTCCAGGTGAGCTGGCCGTTGATGCCTCTCTCCGGGTCTGTCCACTCGAATGCAAAAATGTCCTGACTCCAACAGCAGGCTGAAAAAGGCATCTTTTAAATTCAACACTGTGTACCATGT
>NW_007054697.1:0-662 GCF_000164805.1 Carlito syrichta | reverse complement strand
TCCACCCACCTGGCTTTGTGTTCACGTGAAAGTCTTGTGATTTGATTGGGATTGTCCTTCCTCATGCTTAAGGAAACGCCTGGTGGGTGGGGGACGCCCCGCACCTACCTGGCTTTGTGTTCACGTGAAAGTCTTGTGATTTAACATGTGAAAGTTTGGGATAAAAGACTCACGGTTGGTCCCAATAAATGGCTTCTGCTCATTTCACTGAACAGTCGTCCACTTCCTTTCTTTCTCTTTATTCCTCCTTATATCTAGGCCTCCATCTTGCTTTCTTTTGATATCTATCCCTACTACAGAATCGGCTTCTGCACTAGACAGAGTCCAGTCTCTTTCTTCCCTTCTATTTCTCCAGAATATTCGCTGACGCTGTCCCACCTTCCAGGGACCCTCTAAATCTCTTTTGGAGGGCTGGCCCCCATAATAAATTATGATTAGCTGTGACTTAAAGAAAGGAATAGGATGGATCCCTATTACTTTATTCAGAAGACAAATGACATTTTTGAGATTACATTCTCTGTAATGTATTATTATTTATTTCAATAACATTAAGAAAATAGAAATTGAGATCGGATCTTTGGGCCTGTTTTCCAGTTCAGTCATGATACAGTGAGGATGGTGACTAATCCTCTTAGTTTTGTTTTAATGTCAAAAACAAGTGA
>NW_007054696.1:0-1033 GCF_000164805.1 Carlito syrichta | reverse complement strand
CACAACTGAAGTGCACTTTTCAATGCTGACCCCATTACCCATAACCCAGAAGAAACCACTTTAAACCCATGTCCCCCTGGTTCCTCAGGGAGATAGGGCCTCCCCTTCCAAGGCAGAAACAAAAGAGCCCAGGCTTGGATGTCAGAACAGGGAGAGGTGGAAGTCAAACCGAGTAACATCAAACAAGAAGACACTGGCAGTTCCTAGAAAACACATATTTTTCTTTTCAGTTATTATGACAGATATAGGAAGGTCGACAGAAAATAAAGTGCCTATATTTTAAATTTCAATAATTTTTAATGAACATAGCATTTTATTTTTACAGCTCAAACTTAATGTAGAAAAAGATCTTTATATCGGAGAGTGTACGGGGCACCCTTTACACAAGTAACTCCATCTCAGAAAAAGACTTTATCTTATTTCCTAAAAGACCTCATGCCAACAGGGACCGGTTGTTTGCCTCACCCGATAGACACCACAGGCAACCGGGTGAGAACAGAACCAGGCATATGCCCTTCCGCTGTCAGACCTCATCAGAAGGCTTTGTGACCATAAAAAGAACAGGACTTCACCAGCTCGAAACAGCCACTTGAACAGACACCATCTTGCTGTCCCCACGAAAAGCTCCTGTCATCTTCCACCAGAGACTCTGCCCATATTCTTGCAAGATGTGGATGTGCCATCCAAGCCGGCACGGGAAAACTCCTCCTCACCTTGGCTCTCCCTAACCTGGTTCGCTAACCCTTTCTCCTTTCCATTTTCTGTTGACATCCCACGTTACTTTGACATGGAATGTTTAATCTGTGATTTTTATATATTGGTTAAGTGCACTACTATCTACTGTGTGTGATATTGGCTGGACTGGAGGAGTGGCTTGAGCCTGCCTGCCTGACGCTCTTACTACCTGGTAAAAGGGAAGTACGAAGTAGCGTTGTCTCCTCGGGAACACCGTGTAGCTTGTGGCTTTTAAGATCACACCAGCCTCGGTAAAATTCTGACATTTTGGAACACTACAAATATGGGTGTACCTGGG
>NW_007054695.1:0-777 GCF_000164805.1 Carlito syrichta | reverse complement strand
CTGGTTTTCAAGTGTGTTTCCATACTAGTGTACATAATAGTCTCTAATGATCTTTGTATTTCTTCAGGGTCAGATGTGACTCATCTTTTGTGTTTCTGATTATGCTTATTGGTTTTTTCCTCATTTTTTCTTGGTCAGTCTAGCTAGGGGGCCATCAATCTTGTTTACCCTTTCGAAGAACCAGCTTTTTGTTTCATTGATTTTTTGTATTATCTTTTTGTCTTCTATGTCCTGGATTTGGGCTTTTATTTTGGTGATCTGGATTTTTTCTGCTGAAATTAGGGTTTTTGTGGTCTTGCTTTTCCAACTTCTTTAGGTGGCTTGTTAGGTTTTCAATTTCTGTTCCTTCCATTTTCCTCATGTGTGTTTGTAGGGATATAAATTCCCCTCTTATTACAGCTTTTAAGGTATCCCAGAGATTTTGGTAAGATGTTTCTTTATTTTCATTTGTTTCCAGGTATCTTTTGATCTCTATTTTGATGTCATCATTGACCCAGGAGTTATTTAGCATCATGCTGTTTAGTGTCCATGTCTTTGTGGGTTTTGGGGGGACTTTGTTGGTGTCAATGTTTATTTTTATTCCACTGTGGTCCGAGAAGGTGCATGGTAGAATTTCAGTCCTTTTAAATTTGCTTATACTTGATTTGTGTCCAATTTTGTGGCCGATCTTAGAATATGTTCCATGTGGTGATGAGTAGAATGTGTATTCTGTGGTCTTTGGATGGAGTGTTCTATAGGTATCAATTAAGTTCATTTGGTCCAGAGTCTCATGAGGTC
>NW_007054694.1:0-1563 GCF_000164805.1 Carlito syrichta | reverse complement strand
CTGCCAATGTTAAGTTTCAGATTTACCCTATTTGTTTAACTAAATTGTAATTAAATGCTCTGAGTAGTTATAAATAATTTTTTGATCATATATGCCTGTTCACAGTCTACTCAGATGTCACATTTATAAGTGAAGGCATTTTAAAATTAGATGTCAATCTTTATTTTCATCATTTACACTTGTTAGAGGAGCAAATTATCTGTTACAATTATTTTCTATACATCTACAATAGATCTAAATATGCCAAGGATATATGTACTAAGATATATAACTATGCCAACAAAGCAGAGAAAATAGGTCATTTTTTTTCATTTGGAGTACTGGAATTGCGGTGTTCAAAGCATCCTTAATGAATATTTTTAATCCCTAGCTTTTGTCAGTATTGTAAGTACTGATATGCTGCTTGCCTTATTAATACTGCTTTTAAAAAATAGTCTCTAAAGCTAGAGATAAGAGTTTGTTTATGGAAAATATGCAACTAATTGAAACTTAAAGCTCCTCTTTAAAAAGAAAGCTTTTGAAAGATTTTGTGGCAAGAAATCAAGGAGCACGAGAAGTTACTTTCAAGCCTCTTTAAGTGCAAATTCATGAGAATTATTGAAAATTTGAGTTTTATACTTCTTTACAAAATAAAATATATATACTCTATCTTGTACACCAATCACATTCTGTCTAATCAGATGTCACATCAAAGCTTAGTAGATGTTGAGTAACAACTCATGATTCCAATATAAAAAAGATACTTAAATTTTATCCCAGCCCTGCTTCTTAACAGACATATGAATGGCCATGAAACTGATCCTGTCTGAACCTGTTTTCTCTGTAAATGGTGAAAAATGTGCCTGACAAAGGAATAGTGGAAAGAATGATACCTGATACTAGAGCTTAGTTCAGGTTTGTGTAGTTAAGTGATCAATAAATGCCAATGAAAATTATAGATAACTTGTTTTAGTACTTCTGTATGCTCCAGTATCTAACACAAAATTGGGTGAGAATGAGAAATTTACCTCTGCCACAGAAGCAGAAGTGAATCAAACACTTCAGGCATTCTTCACTTTACTCAGCCCCTGCAGAGAAATTTGACATCAGAGAGCAACCCCAGTCCAGGGCTGTTGGATCTGGAGCTGAAGACTCCCTTTTCAGAGGTGTTATTTGTATTTCTCTCAAGTTTGCCACATGTCTCTCCTCTAAAGTCCTGAGAACATTCTAACCTATTGGGGTTTTGAATTTTTATGGTTCCCCATTGTGCTTAATTCTGAATAGAAAATCACACACACACACACATAGGGAATTGAGGAGGAGATACAAAAATTAAACCCTAACTCTATTCCAAATCCCACATTTAATTACACAAAATACTGTCCTGTTTGTCTTGGATAGACTTTGGCTACACATTGTGATTTTTATTGCAACACCTGGCATGGCATTTCCTCCAAGTTCTGTTTCATAACAGTGCCCTGTCTACAGCTCCTTCTTATGTTCATGCACAAAATTCAAAATTGCACAGTTTATATCTTTATCTGCATACAGTGACAGAAGAACTTCCACCTTACAGAAAGGAAG
>NW_007054693.1:0-675 GCF_000164805.1 Carlito syrichta | reverse complement strand
TGAAATCATTTTTTTTTAAAGATAAAAGCAGAGTGAAAGTACATATATGTTCTAGCCAGAGGAGGGTAAAGATGGTGAATTGACACAAGGTATTTTATAAATTTTTAATTTTTTTAATTATTATTTATTATAGAGATGGGTACAATTCAGGGTTAGATATACAAACATTGATCGTGCAGGTAACCCTGTTGATAAGGTATGACCCTCCCTCCCCTACCAGTTTCCCTCAACTGCCAATCCCAGGCTCCCCCTCCCCTGGCAGTTTCCCACTACTGCCAATCTCATTCTTATAGCATTATAATTGTTCAAGGTCTGTTTATGAGTGAGAACATATGGAACTCAGTTCTTTGTTTCTGTGATAAATCACTAAGTATGATTGACTCCAAATCCATCCAAGTAGCTGCAAAGTCCATACATTTGTCCTTATTTATGGCTGCAATGAAACAAGGTATTTTCAAAGAAAAATTTGCGATGAGACTGCTGATAGGCCTATTAAACCTCTTTGAAAAAGAAAACTGACAAGGACTGTTTTTCAGCCCCAGAGTTAAGTTTAACAATGGTTCTAAGGGCTCATAGCTTCTATCAAGAACATGGCATGAATAAACCTCCAAAGAGCAAGATTTACTTTAAAAGACAGATGCTGTGGCCCTACTCATTTCCCGGCCAAAGGGAAGG
>NW_007054692.1:0-933 GCF_000164805.1 Carlito syrichta | reverse complement strand
TCATTTCTTTTTTACTCCATTATTTATGCTTTTGCTGCTCTCCTGACTATAATGTTTTGTTTATGACTCTGTTATACTATGCATTATACTATGTCTTACAGAACAGTTATTTGGAAAACCGTGTCCTTTAATAGATCATCAGGGTTTTTTGGAAGGGATGTCGATTTTTATCTGTGATTTTCCTGTGCAGTGTCTTATATGCTGTGGGGCTTAATGAATAAAACACTTTATCATGCTACCTCATCTAATTTGCACAACAATAAGTTGACAGTAGGTGTTATTATCTACGTTTGGATAAAAATAAAATGAAACGAAGTCTCAGATCATACAAGTAAAGAGTAATTGAAGCTGGGCTCTGTGGCTCAGCCTGTAATCCCGTGCCTTTGGGAGGCTGAGGTGAGAGGATTGACTGAGCCTGCGGGTTCGAGACCCGCCTGGGCAGTGAGACCTCATCTTTACAATAAATCAAAAAATCAGCCGGGTGTGGTAGCGAATGCCTGTAATTCCGTCTACTTGGAAGGCTGAGGCAGAAGGATTGCCGGAGCTCAGCAGGTCGAGGCTGCAGTGGCTGGGAGCGGCCACTGCACTCCAGTCTGAGCGACAGAGTGAGACTCCAACTCAAAAAAAAAGAGTAATTGAAATACACAAAATATGCACAAAAATCTATTCCATGTAGATTTCAAAACTAAATTAAATGATAAAACTGCAAAGTTTTTAGAAGAAAACAGAGGAGAGTACGTTTATGATCAAGAAGTAGACAAACATCTCTTAAATAAGATGTTAATGATGAAAAAATAAATGAAAAATTATATTAACAGTAAGAATTTTTGACCCTTCAAAGACACAATCAAGAGAATGAAAAGGCACTCAGAGTGCGAGAAAATGTTTTCAAAACGTATAACCAATAAATGGCTCAAATATATAAAGAGCTTG
>NW_007054691.1:0-723 GCF_000164805.1 Carlito syrichta | reverse complement strand
TCAACAAGAAATATCTATCCTAAACATATTGCACCCAACATAGGGGCACCAACATTCTTAAAACAATTTTTAGGAAAACTAAAGAAAGACATTGACTCTAACCCCATAATAACTGGGGACTTTAATACACCACTCACAACCTTAGACAGATCATCAGGACAAAAAATCAGCAAGGAGATCCGGAACCTCAATGATACTCTGGACCAAATGGACTTGATTGATACCTATAGAACACTCCATCCAAAGACCACAGAATACACATTCTACTCATCACCACATGGAACATATTCTAAGATCGACCACATAATTGGACACAAATCAAGTATAAGTAAATTTAAAAGGACTGAAATTCTGCCATGCACCTTTTCGGACCACAGTGGAATAAAAATAAACATTGACACCAACAAAGTCCCCCCAAAACCCACAAAGACATGGACACTAAACAGCATGATGCTAAATAACTCCTGGGTTAATGATGACATCAAAATAGAGATCAAAAGATACCTGGAAACAAATGAAAATAAAGAAACATCTTACCAAAATCTCTGGGATGCCTTAAAAGCTGTAATAAGAGGGGAATTTATATCCCTACAAACACACATGAGGAAAATGGAAGGAACAGAAATTGACAACCTAACAAGCCACCTAAAGAAGCTGGAAAAGCAAGACCACAAAAACCCTAATTTCAGCAGAAGAATCCAGATCACCAAAATAAAAGCCCAA
>NW_007054690.1:0-738 GCF_000164805.1 Carlito syrichta | reverse complement strand
TCTATAAAATAGAGATACCCTTTGCGCTCGGCTATTATGATTTTTTTTTTTTTTTTTGAGTTGGAGTCTCACTCTGTCGCCCAGACTGGAGTGCAGTGGTCGCTCCCGGCCACCACAGCCTCGCCTGCTGGGCTCCGGCGATCCTTCCGCCTCAGCCTTCTGAGTAGCCGGAATTACAGGTGTGCGCTACCACACCCAGCTGATTTTTGATTTATTGTAGAGATGAGGGCTCGCCAAGTTGCCTAGGCGCGTCTCGAACCCGCGAACTCAGGCAATCCACTCACCTCAGCCTCCCAAGGTGCGGGATTACAGGCTGAGCCACTGAGCCCAGCTGGCTATTATGATTAGTTCACTAGTAATTATTGGGCATTCTATGGTAGTCATTGCAAGTAGAATAGACATAATTCCTGTGCTCATGGATTTTCTGATAAAAAGAATGTGAATTAAGCCATACAACAGATATCAGCATGTGTGATCCTCGCATCAGCCTCCCGTGCCCTGAGTTATGAATGCCAACACTGACACATGGGAACACAATTGTGAACTGGAGAGCACAGGACAGGTAAGAAAACAAGCCTGGATAGTCAAAAGTAAAGGGAGCAAGACAAAAAGCAGGAGTAAGATCAGGAAAATTTCCAAGACAGAGTATCACCAATTTTCTCAAGCCTGACCCATAAAGTTTGGATTTTACAAGAAAAGTGAAGGAAACTGGTCAAGGGATTCTTGTTGCAGAGCAGG
>NW_007054689.1:0-833 GCF_000164805.1 Carlito syrichta | reverse complement strand
TTAAATCGCTCTACACGGCGATAAGTCGCACAGTCCGTCGGCGACGCAAACACTGACTTGCCTATCAACCCGCGCACTCCGGGGGGCCTGCAGCACCTAAGGCAAGGTCCGTTCTGAAACGAGAGAAACAAACTGGGGAACATATATTTATAATTACCGGAGTCTGGCCCCTGTTCGGGCGCCATAGCTGTCGGTGACCTGCACTGACCAGGGAAGGGTTAGGACCGCACCGGTGAATCAGAACGGAGAGAAGAAAACTACTCGGAGGCAGCTCTTCTGGGAACAGTCTGGCCAAGACTGAAGCCGATTTTATTCAAACCTTTTCCAACTTATATACCATTTTCTATACCCTCCAGCAATGTGATAATCACTCACTGGGGGCGTACAAGTTTCGTGCTTTACAAACTATGCATCACAAGACCACCACGAGATCTGCAATTTCCAAGCAAACAATTCAAATTCCATGATGCCTGCCGTGCTTACATCAAGGTCACAGGTGCACAATTTCAATACAAATCGTTCAAAGTGTTTTCCATAATGTTCAACGAATCATTCATATTATACTCTTTGCTCTATACCCTGATTAATACAAAAAACTTTCCTGAGTTAACTCTAGGTTCAATCCAAGTTCACTGATTCCCAATATTTTTAACAATTAATATTATCAACTTAACACTATACTATTAACCTATTACAATTTAACATAACGCCTTATAACTCAGTTAAAACTTATTCTTAAACTACAAAACTTTACTATAATTCATGTTTCATATGTCTAAACTTTAATTTTCATATGATCTAGTTATTGGACTTTAATACTATGCTATATCCTG
>NW_007054688.1:0-900 GCF_000164805.1 Carlito syrichta | reverse complement strand
CTGCAGTGGCCGCTCCCGGCCACCACAGTCTCATCCTGCTGAGCTCCGGTGATCCTCCACCTCAGCCTTCCAAGTAGCTGGCATTACAGGCGTGTGCTACCACGTCCGGCTAATTTTTTGATTTTGTTGTAGAGATGAGATCTCACCTGAAAGGCACGGGGAACAGCGAGGAGGATGTCTCCCGAGATGGCGCCAACACTAGGGAACCTAACAAAGACAACAAAGGCCGTAAATTCCTGCCTCTCCCGTGCGCGTGTGAAACTTAAACTCATGTACAAACATTATCTCCCTATAGGAATACTACCTCATAGCTCCCTTCAATAAAGACCCTAAGATGGCTCTGGCTGGCACGGCCAGGCTCAGAGAGCACAGGCTGCCCCCTCCCAAAACTGATAAATACAGACCTCTCTCTCGCCCTCTCTCTCTCACTCCCTTTTCCCACCAGGCGGTTACAGACCTCCTTCCCTCTCCCTGTAGCTGCTGCTCTAATAAATCTCTTGGCCTCAAAGGGTACCGAGTCTCACTGGCGCCATCGTCCTTCATCACCTGCCGAGGTGGGTCTCGAACCCGCGGGCTCAGGCAATCCACTTACCTCAGCCTCCCAAAGGCGCGGGATTACTGGCTGAGCCACTGAGTCCGGCAAAGATGACAATCTTTAACTCAAACATATCAAACATAAACTATGTGAAACATACTTTATATATACAATTTCCTTTACTCCTCACAACAATTTTGCTTTATAGTCATAATGATAACCATTTTACAGATAGAGACTAATCTCAGAGATTATGTAATTTATCCAAAATCAAACAGCTAAAATGTGACAGTGCTGAAATATTACCCCAAATGTTCCCCTTTATATGTAATTTCAAATGAAGAATGTACCAAATGAAACCAGTT
>NW_007054687.1:0-663 GCF_000164805.1 Carlito syrichta | reverse complement strand
TATACTGTTTTTGTTCAAAAACTGCTGATCACTCAGCACAGGCTTAGGCAGGGTGTGTTGTCATGGTGGCAGAATCAGTTAACCTGTTTTCCACAACTCTGGACAATTCTTCCACAATGCAGTATCTCACAACAATGCTAGTTGGCTCACTGATTCTGATGGGTTCCTAGAACACTTACCCAGCTGGGGAATCCTGTCCTATGAGGGGCCTGTCCTCCAACAGATAATTCCTACTTTTTTGAGGAGGTCCTCCCTCATATTACATGAGATATAACTGATAATTAATCATGAGAAATCTAAATATATAATTTTCTCTTTTTAAAAAAATAAAATAAATAAATGTTAAAATAAAACATTAAAGGCAGGATATGCATTAATATCATAATTAGGAGCATTTTTTTGCAGATTTTTCTAGCTGCTGAAATGGCTCTTGTGTGTTCTCATCAGGAAATAAGAGAAAGAGAATTCTTCATCTTCAAATAATTACATAATTTTTTCTCCTGTTTGTGGGGAGCTTTTAAACAACATTCAGGAACTGAAATAATATTTATATATATATTCGTGTACACTCTTTTGCAGAGAGAGTTGTGTTTCTTTGTCTGAAAGAAATTTTTTCTCGTTCATTTGTGTCTTTTCTGCGGTTTTATCTTGGATCTCTAGATC
>NW_007054686.1:0-656 GCF_000164805.1 Carlito syrichta | reverse complement strand
TGATATGGAGGGGCCCTGTTTAAATCTTCTGCATGTGGTTAGTCAGTTTTCCCAGCACTGTTACTGAATAGATTCTCCTCTTCCCTGAGACTCTATAGGATGATGCAAAGAGGAAACGAATGGAAGCAATAAACAGATACACACACACATACTGAAAACAAACTGGAATAACAACAAGGCTAAACAAAACGATCAGCAACAAAAAGACCCCCAAGTAATCTCAGCCCACACATACATGCCTAGCACAATGTGAATAGGGACAAAGAACAGAAAGACCGAAGGAAAAACAAGGGGGGGGGGTGGCTCAGGTCAAACCCTCACACATCTATTGACATATCCCTTAAACTATAAAAAGTGAATATGAAAAAATCCCAAGAAGAACAAAAGAGCAAAAACCAACAATCACAACAAAACCAAAAGATAAAAACTCCATCATTCACATACACATATTCAAAAAACGACAAATAAAAGAAGGAAGTAACAGAAAAAGAAAAGGAAAAGAAAATAAAAATTTCGGGGGAGTCGCAGATCAAACCCTCACAAACACATTTACACAAAAAGAAAAAATATTTTTAAAATAGGTGAACTAACAAGAAAACAGTGAAAAATTTTTTTAATTAAAAAGTAATTGAAGCCGGGCTCGGTGGCTCAGCCTG
>NW_007054685.1:0-1402 GCF_000164805.1 Carlito syrichta | reverse complement strand
TTTTTTATTTTTAGCTTGGAAAATATCATTTATTTAGAAAGTACATGGGAGAAAAGGAGAGAGAAAGAGAGGAGATTCATTTCTTCAAGGTAGAGGGGTATCCAAAGCCAGGAAACATGGCCTGGTTATAGCTCCAAGAGTCACATCCACAGCAGAGTTTATCAAAGCAATAGCCACATATTTTTAATACAGTATGTTTGGGGAAAGTCCCTTACCTTTGGGACTAATTTATATGTGTAACTTGAATTTTTTCTTATCTATGACGTGCAAAGTAGCTACAGATACTGTGTTAATGTCAAGTGTCTTAGCCATAAAATCAGGGAATTTGGACTTAAAGTCTGAAATTGGAATGCTGGCAACCTTCCCTTTGGCCGGGAAAATGAGTAGGGCCACAGCATCTGTCTTTTAAAGTAAATCTTGCTCTTTGGAGGTTTATTCATGCCATGTTCTTGATAGAAGCTATGAGCCCTTAGAACCATTGTTAAACTTAACTCTGGGGCTGAAAAACAGTCCTTGTCAGTTTTCTTTTTCAAAGAGGTTTAATAGGCCTATCAGCAGTCTCATCGCAAATTTTTCTTTGAAAATACCTTGTTTCATTGCAGCCATAAATAAGGACAAATGTATGGACTTTGCAGCTACTTGGATGGATTTGGAGTCAATCATACTTAGTGATTTATCACAGAAACAAAGAACTGAGTTCCATATGTTCTCACTCATAAACAGACCTTGAACAATTATAATGCTATAAGAATGAGATTGGCAGTAGTGGGAAACTGCCAGGGGAGGGGGAGCCTGGGATTGGCAGTGAGGGAAACTGGTAGGGGAGGGAGGGTCATACCTTATCAACAGGGTTTCCTGCACGATCAAATGTTTGTATATCTAACCCTGAATTGTACCCATCTCTATAATAAATAATAATTAAAAAAATTAAAAATTTAAAAAATACCTTGTGTCAATTCACCATCTTTACCCTCCTCTGGCTAGAACATATATGTACTTTCACTCTGCTTTTATCTTTAAAAAAAAATGATTTCAAAGAGGTTAGTTAGAAGTAGAGCGAATATCTGCGTGCCTTCCACCTAGCATAAAAATTGTAAGGTACAGTCCAGCTTTCCTAGCCTTCCTTAACCCAGAGGACAGTGAAGGCTCCATGAACAGGAACAAACAGTTTGGAAAACAAATTCTGTCCCAATGGCTAGACAGCCCACAGACTTTCCCCAATTTTTGGTGGGGGGGAGGGATTACGGGAGAGTTGCTTTCAAACGCGTCATTGGAACAATCATGTGGAATACTCAGTGCCCCCAGGCTCTGAGTCCAGCTCCCTGTGGAGAGGTCAGGGCTGCTACTGCCAAGATGCCACCAGCAGTTGGCACCCATCGCCCTAAAGTCACGCTCAAAGCTG
>NW_007054684.1:0-766 GCF_000164805.1 Carlito syrichta | reverse complement strand
TACTCTGACACGGCCGCCATGCCTCGTAATGGTGTGCCCCCACCCGCTGCACTGCACTCCTTTGTTCTGTCCCTCCTGCCCAATGCCGCCAGCCCATGCCCTCCACCCCGCAAAGCAAGTATGTGTCACAGGGTCACTGGTTCATTGGGTCCACACTGGAACTCCCAGCACCCCAGGAACCATTCACATCATCATCAGAACCATCAATGAGATGCAGACTTGCAAGACAAGATGAAGACTAACAGCACCTGGGCAGAGGATTCCTTCTGATAGGTACGCCCTCCACCTGCTATCCATGCCAAGCCTGGGTCCCGCCACTCTCCCTTCACCAGCCTGCAGCGCCAGAGATGACCACTTCCTGCCTGAGCTACCACCCACTTTACTGGCTCCTTGCTCTTTGTTATTCTGAGGAAGTGGGCTCCACCCAGGCGTGTGTGTACACGCGCATGCAGAAAGGATGCAGTGACTCTGTCTTGGAGCATGCGCAGGGGAACCCCAGGAATACTCCCAGGACTTGAGCTCACGGGACTTGGCTGTGCTTCTCCGCAGGTGAAGCTCTCAGCACTTCTTCCCTCCCTTCTCTGTCACTTCGGAGAAACTTGTGTAGCACTTACTGCTCCCTTCTGGCCTCTCCACCCCCATGATTTCAGTAACTCTCTTCACAGTCTGTATATTCAGCATTTGTGAGTTCAAATGTTGTACGTGTGCATACATGGCCTGTACAACACGGATTTGGCGAGGAGGAGAATGCATGTGGTTCTTGGTG
>NW_007054683.1:0-1916 GCF_000164805.1 Carlito syrichta | reverse complement strand
GGTTTTGATTTGCATCTCCCTGATGATTAGTGAGGTTGAGCATTTCTTCATGTGTTTGTTGGCTGCTCGAATGTCTCTTTTGTGAAGTGTCTGTTCATATCTTTTGCCCATTTTATAATGGGGTTGTTTGTTTCTTCTTTTCAGTACGTTTCAGTTCCTTGTAGATCCAGGATGTTAAGCCTTTGTCAGACCTAGAGTTGGCAGATACTTTTTCCCAGTCTGTAGGCTGTCTCCCTGCTCTCTTGATGGTTTCTTGGGCTTTGCAGAAGCTTGTCAGTTTAATAAGGTCCCATTTGTCTATCTTCTCTCTTAAGTCCTGTGGGTTTCGGGTTTTGTACAGGAATTGGATGCCAGTTCCGATTTCCATGATAGTATTTCCTTCCTTTTCTAAGGTTCTTATGGTTTGAGGTTTTACATTTAGGTCTCTGATCCACTTGGAGTTAACCTTTGTGCATGGGGATAGATAGGGGTCCTGTTTCAATCTTCTGCATGTGGTCAGCCAATTTTCCCAGCACCATTTACTGAATAGGTTCTCCTCTCCCCATTGGTAGGTGGTGGGGGCTTTGTCGAAGATGAGTTGGTTGAGAAATTGAGGTTTTGCTTCTGGAATCTCAATTCTGTTCCATTGATCTCTATGCCTGTTCCTGTACCAATACCAAGCTGTTTTGATGATTGTAGCTTTATAGTAAAGTTTGAAGTCTGGTATTGTGATACCACCTGCTTTATTTTTTTTTGCCGAGGATTGTTCTGGATATTCTTGGACGTTTGTGTTGTGAATTCCTGTGTTGTTTTTTCTAGGTCTGAGAAGAATGTTGGACATCTTCACAATGTTGATTCTTCCGATCCATGAGCATGGGATATTTTTCCACTTGTTCATGTCAGCTTTGATTTCTTTGAGCAGTCTTTTGTAATTTTCATTGTAAAGGTCTTTCACGTCTCTGGTTAGGAAGATGCCAAGGTATTTCATTTTTTTTGTGGTTATTGTGAATGGAACTGTGTTTTTTATTTGGGTTTCTGTTTGTTTATTATTGGTGTAGAGAAATGCGATTGTCTTTTGTACATTTATTTTGTATCCTGAGATTTTTCCAAAGGCTTTTATCAATGTAAGGAGGCCTTTGACAGATTCTCTAGGGTTTTCAAGGTACACCATCATATCATCTGCATAGAGAGATAATTTGACTTCCTCTTTTCCTATTTGAATATTTCTGATTGCCTCCTCTTCTCTGATTGCTTTAGCCAGGACTTCCAATACTAAGTTGAACAGGAGGGGAGAGAGTGGGCACCCTTGTCTAGTTCCAGTTTTCAGGGGAATTGGTTCCAATTTTTGTCCATTTAGGAGTATGCTGGCTGTGGGTTTCTTGTAGATGGCTTTTACTATTTTGAGGTATGTTCCCTGTATGCCTAGATGTTCAAGGGTTTTTATCAAGAAGGGGTGCTGAATTTTATCAAAAGCTTTTTCTGCATCTAGTGATATGATCATGTGGTTTTTGTTTTGACAAAAACATGTTGATGTATTTAATTACATTTATGGTTTTACGAATGTTGAACCAGCCTTGCATGCCAGGAATGAAGCCTACTTGGTCATGGTGGATGATTTTTGAGATGTATTGCTGAATCCGGTTTGCTAGGATCTTGTTGAGAATTTTAGCATCTATGTTCATCAAAGATATTGGCCTGTAGTTCTCTTTCTTTGTTGGATCTTTACCTGGCTTGGGTATCAATGTGATGTTGGCTTCGTAAAATGTTTTGGGGAGAGTTCCATCTTTTTCAATCGCTTGGAATACCTTCAGTAGGATTGGTATCAGCTCCTCCTTGAATGTCTTGTAGAATTCTGCTGGAAAGCCATCTGGACCAGGGCTTTTTTTTGTAGGAAGTTTTTTTATTACGTGGTTGATTTCCTTGATTGTTATTGGTTT
>NW_007054682.1:0-489 GCF_000164805.1 Carlito syrichta | reverse complement strand
CTACTTTCAGTTAATGAGTCTGGAGATAAGGTAAAAGGAGTTTTCACTTAAACTAAACATAAGGCACACAAGGGTTTATTTTGAATTCGGTTCCACATCACTTGTCTAATTAAAAAAGCCTTAAAAATCACTAGTACAAAAACTATAGATTGTACCTAGTGATAGTAGGAATATGAAGCCCATTAACTTGACCAAACAACAGTGGTTAGCATTTAAAGAATAACTATGAAAGTCACTTACTGTGAAAATACATACACTAATCTTTACTCTGAATAAACATAAAACGTGAACTAAACATAATGAAATAAAACTAACACAACTAAAATTATTATGGTTGCATAATTGCCAATGAGCTTTTAAGTTTAGGATAATGGTGATTTGGCTGTTATCCCTTATGCTTGGCAAACTCTTGGAAAACATCTTTGTCTTAAGATAGGCAGTGGAGCAATTATTATTATCTTTGAGGCACCAGCTTTATCATTATGTGAA
>NW_007054681.1:0-1702 GCF_000164805.1 Carlito syrichta | reverse complement strand
GCAACCATAACTTTTCAGCTTCCATGTCAGGCTAAAGAGATGTGAACTGGTAAAGAGTAGGAAAAATTGACCCATTTCTGCTGTCCAATTATTAAAAACTTTGTTCCCATTTCCACCAAGCTCCTAAATTCTTATTTATTTGCCTAAGTAGGAAGTTTGTCACAGAATCAGAGAGTCTGAGCTCATGGTAGAAAAAGAGCGACCAACTATTTTATCTTCCAAATTGGGAAAGCAGTCATAAACTGAGGTTGTTCCATATAAACCAGAATGTAAACTGACTGCTTATACTACTTTATGGGAATATCTCAACCACTATCTTGTACAATTACATTTTAAGTAAAGGACTAGTGACAATGAAGTTAGGACTGTGTAGCAGTTTCTGGAAATCAAATTTAGATGTCTTCATGTCCAAGAATTTTAAAAAGTCAAGAATATAAATGCTATTATTTTATTTGGTGATCATTTCTTTTCAATGTAACATTGAAGAAAAAATTAAGATGAGTTTTTGTTTCTTTTTGTTTTGTTTTGTTTTTGCCAATGGCTGCTGCTGCTTGTTTGCTTGTGTAATTTATTTTTAATTAGCGATATACTACTTGGGAGTCATTGAGTGACTTGCTATTTGTTGTGTTGGAAATGAAATAATCCTTAATAGTTTTAAAACACCGATAATCCCTAAATGTATTTAAACTAATTTAAAAGATTTTTCTCCCAATTTTTGGTGTTTAGTTGGTATTATGCACAAAATGAAAAGGAAAAGATAATTATATTACTTAATATGTCGTGTACTTTTACCTGCTTCAGTGAGTGAAAAAATGACTCATTCTATTAATAACAACTTTTAATTTTCACAAGTTTGGTCTTTTGAAATAATTGCTAAAGGGGCAAATTGCATTGTTCTTTAATCACAAATTGAGGGAGACTAGGGAGATTGTTAATTGTTTCATTTTATTCTTCCAGTAAACTTTATTTTTATTACATTAAATTATATTATTAAGCCCCAAGGTATCCATACATTTTGTTTAATGACATACCAAAATACTATTCATCAACTTAGGGGTTTATGCTTTTGAAAAATGCCTCGAGAAAAACCCACTTAGCAAGAGCAAGATCTCATGGAAAATAGAGATTTAGAAGCAAATAAATATGACTTTAAATATGTGTTTAAAATAAGGTAAATAAGGATACTACTTCCAGAAGAAACTAGAATAATGAGTACTTGCCTTCTGTGTGGATGCCCCTCCCCAGAATATCTTCAGTTCATAAAATACTGCCTTGGCATTTGACTGCCTAAGGCTGAAACTCCCAGAAGTGTTATGTTATACACTTCATACTTTCTCTTAAGGTCTTTAAACTAACTTTTATTATATTAAATGTTTATATACATATATGCGTGAGTTTGTGTGTGTATTTTTTTCCCTTAAATAATTGTGACAATGCAGTCTTTTCACAAATTACCCTGAGCTTAAGGACATTATTTTCATTGCCTGGTCTTTGTTCACATATGGAATGGCTGAGAAATGTATAGTACTGGGAAGCTTAGGAGCAGGTGTAGAGGTGTAGGGAGCATTCATGGTTAAGTGTTCTTTTGCTCAAGGGGACAGAACATATCTTTAAGTACATCTCAGCATTTTAAAATTCTAGTAAAAAAGAGAAAAGCTGTTTTCTCGAAACAATGATGGGCTAACCCTCTATTGCTAAGTAT
>NW_007054680.1:0-822 GCF_000164805.1 Carlito syrichta | reverse complement strand
TCTAAAGTAATTAATATATTTCAAAGTATTTTCATCTAAGGATTTTTTTCCTATTGGAAATGCCTATATAAGCAATCAGACCAAAACATAATTTGTTTTTTTCTTTGAAGTAGTGCTTAATAAGAAGTTTGGAACCAGCTGATTAAAAAACCATGTGTACTCAGTTACTTCACAGAAAGACCTGTTTCTGTTATTAAGGAAAAGAAAAGATATTGTCCCAATTAGGCAAATGTAAATTGATGGTGGAACTACATAAGAAAAGCTATTGTTTATGTACCCAATCTCTGATTGTGAGCCAAGTAAGATTAACCAATATTGTGAACTGACTCTTAGATTCTACCTCTACTTTTGGATACTTGAGTGTAAATAGTCTATAGCAGGTTAAGTCTCATTACACACTTGGTGAATAGTCTATTCCAAAATAACATGGTTTATCAAGCACGGAACATAGGTCATTGTTGGATTCTTTCTTCTGCATTTGTGAAAGTATATGCAGCCATACTTTTTCATATGGTTCACTCATTTTCTCAAGGGAGAAAGAATAGGTGTCAAGGGAGAGAGAATAGGTGAACCAATTTTATATATTTATAATTATAGGACTATTTTAAACATAAAGTGATACCCTTAATAAGAAGTGAAAAAGTAAAATTATGCAAAATTGATTAAGAGCAATATCTCTTTGCTAAGAGACTATGAATGTAAACATTAGCTACACTCCAGAAACATGCAGAAGGGTTTTAATATTATCTGAAACTAATTTTATCTATACTTCTGATAATTTTTCCATTACGAATGGAATAACTGTTCTCATTTGGTTACTGA
>NW_007054679.1:0-791 GCF_000164805.1 Carlito syrichta | reverse complement strand
TTTCTTCTGGATCTCAGTGTCTAGTCATAGCTGAATAGCCTGAAAGGTCCAAATTTAAATGATTAATAACAAATAAAGTGTGATTCAAGATGTGGTGAGGAGAGCTATACTTGAACTCACCCTCTTATAACTTAATTGATTTTTTAAAGTTTGGTGAACTCTTTCAACTATGGCTTGACCTTGTGGGTTGTACGGAATTTCTGTGGAATGAGAAATATTAAATGGGGAGTAAAATTGCTGGAAAGATTTAGATGTATATGCAGGACCGTTGTTGGTTTTCAGTTGCTCTGGCATACCTAGCTGTGAAAAGCAAAAGAATAAATGTTGTACCACATCCTTGTAGGCTTCTTCCAGTTTTTGCGGAAGCTAAAATAACATGAGAAAATGTATCTACAGTCACATGCAAATAAGACAATTTTCCAAAGCTGTTAGGTCTCAGTCCTCCAGAGTTGACTCCTCCTGGAGCTGGAACAAATTTTTTTTTTAATTCTCAGAGAGTAAACTGAATGTAAATTGTTTATAATTCTCTGGGCTTAAAGGTATAGTAAAGAAACAATTCTGTAAATTAATAATTATAATATTAAAGTTAACAGGTATAGCCATACAGGCTGTAACACTCCATGGCTCCCATAGTAGTGTTAATAGCTCTTAAATCCTGTAAAAGTCTCCATATACCAGATTTTTTTTTTTTTTTTTTTTTTCTTAATTACAAAACTTAGGCTTTTCATTAATTTGGACAGGTTCCTGCATTACCTGTCTGTCTTTACCAAGTCCCTTAAAAGGATCATAGG
>NW_007054678.1:0-949 GCF_000164805.1 Carlito syrichta | reverse complement strand
TAATAGCTGGCCACCTACCTGACCAGCCTGCTAACCAGCCAGCTTATCTTGCCATACACCTAGCTAGCCAGCAGGCTGATCAGCTGACTTAACTATCTGACTTAACTAGATAGCCATCTGGCTAGCCAGATAGCTTGACTTGCTAGCAACCTAGCTAGACAACCATCTAAAAAGCTCACTTAACTCACTGACTTACCTAGCTAGCCAGCCCTCTAGCCAGCTGACTTAATGAGCTAGCTACCTACCTAGCCAAGTGACTAGCCAGCTGACTTAACTAGCTGACGTAACTAGCTAGCCAACTGACTAGTCAGCTGACTTAACTAGCTAGCTTCCTAGTTAGCAGATGGATAACCACTTGTATTTACTAGCAGACTTAACCAGCTAGCCAGCTGGCTAGCCAACTGACTCAACTAGGTGACTTAAGTCTTTAGCCAGCTGGCTAACCAGCTGATTTAACTAGCTGACATCACTAGCTAGCCTGTTGTTTAGCCAGTTGACTTAACTATTTAGCTACATACGTATCCTGCATGCATGCCAGCTGACTTAACAATCAATTTTCCTAACTGCCCAGCTAGCTAGCGAGCTTCTTGACTAGGTGACTTAACTAGCTAGCCAGCTGGCTAGCCAGCTGATTTAACTAGTTAGCTACCCAGCTAGGCAGCTGACTTAAGTAGCTGAATTAACTAGCTAGCTACTTAGCTAGCCTGCTGAATTTACTAGCTTAAATAACTAGCTAGATAACTAGTTAGCTATATAGCTAGCTTGCTGACTTACCTAGCTGACTTAACTAGCCAGCTAGTTGACAAAACTAGCGGATTAAATTAGCTAGCTACCTAGCTAGCCAGTTGAAATAACTAGCTAATATAACTAGCTAGCCAATTGTCTAGCTCTCTAGCCATTTGACTTAACTAGCTTTTTAACTAGCTGGCAAGATGGCTAGCCAACTGAC
>NW_007054677.1:0-1012 GCF_000164805.1 Carlito syrichta | reverse complement strand
TGCTGCCCCCACCAACTTCATCCCATTCCCTTGCTGTGTCCTCCTGCTGTTTTAAATTGGCCAAAAGAAACCTGACTGCACACAGCAAGGGTGTGTGGGTGTGTGTGTGGGTAGGGGAGGTGAACCAGAATGTGTTTTAGGGTTGACTTTGTAAAGATTGTTTTACTGTAAGTGTAGTCATTTCTAAAAGCATTGGAATAACTACATTATGCTCAAGCAGAACATTTGTCAAAAGTGATCATTCGAGTTTGCCTGAAGGGCCTTGCTCTGGTATGTGTCTAAATCCCAGGAAAGGGTTTTAGATAATTGGCCTTATTGCCCAGTGAAAAAGTGACAAAAGACCTTTTTAATTGCAATGGAGTTATTGATAGCTGGAGTGGCCAGGCCCTTTACATCATCTCTTCATTTCATAGTGGAATAAGTTATCTGTGATCCTGTTAATCACTAAATTTCTCTTTCTGTGGATGAATGAGCATGTGATAGAGATTCCCCAATGACAAAAAGACAAAAGAATTTCAGTTCTCTTTCTTAGTGCTTCTGGGAGAGGAAACTTTGTTGTGGAGAATGTGTGAGAAGTAAGCAGTAAGTGTTAAGGAAAAGTCAGATTGATGTTATAACAGGTTTTGCTGGAGTGGAGTACATTACTTCTTGTTTGCTCGGCTGTTAATCCAGAATTGTTTGGGGGTGTGCAAGTCTTCTGAAATGCATTATTCAGTTTCCTTAGAGTGGCAATCAAGTACTGTTATAGAGTTCCAATGTATATCATAACAAGTGAACAATGAGTTGATTTATAAATATTTTGGCATAATGATTCATGAATTGCCATATCTGCCTGCAGAAGTTTATTTAATAAATATCATCATCTTGAAGGAATATAAAGATAGCTATCAGTAGTCCATCAGTATATATTACTATTCTTTAAAGTACTGTATTTTATTTAATCTAAACATGATATATCTGTATTGATATAATTTGAAATTTCTAAGGCACTTTTCTTTTTTGTTAAAACTTT
>NW_007054676.1:0-833 GCF_000164805.1 Carlito syrichta | reverse complement strand
CCTGATGGGCAAGCAAAGTCTTGAGAGACCACATGCTTTTATTTTCCATTCAACATTTTACTTTGTTTTGAGATAACTGCAGATTGATACGCAATTGAGTGAAATAATGCAGAGAGCCCGAATGCACAGTTTCTCTCGATGATGGCACCTTACAAAACCACAGGACAGCATCACAGCCAGATAGTGACATGGCCATAACCCAACAATCTCACTCACTTTCCCCATTTCGCATTTACATTCAGTGTTAGCCAATTGTATTGCCCGTATAGTTTCACTACAGTGAATATACAGAACATTCCACCACCACAAATCCTCTATACCACGCCCCTTCATGGCCGCATCCCCTTCCCTCCTGACCCAGCCCTCCATAAATCCTGGAAACCATGAATCCATTCTCTCTTACTAAGAGTTTGCCACTTAGAGGATGTTCTATAAATGGCATCCCTCAGTACGTTGCCTTTCAGGATGGGCATTTTTCATTCAACATGAACCCTTTGAACTTGATCCAGGCTGTCTGCATCCACAGTTTGTGTCTTCATGGTGAGCAGCACCCTGTGGCATGGACAGGCACCTCTCAAAATGGTTCCGGTGCTCAAAAACACCTCAGCCCTGATCTTTTGCATCTTTGGTAAAACGCATTAAATCATCTCCCGTGATACATGTCTGCTGGAGACCAGCTCCAGCCGGGTTCAGGGTACCCCAAAGGTGGAGACGGCATCAGTGATTGGGGGGAAGAAGGAAGAGAGAAAGAGAGAAAGAAAGACTGGACTCTGGTCTAGCGCAGAAGCGATGTGTGTTATTGGGAATTACAATGGGTCTTTTATACACAAAGT
>NW_007054675.1:0-721 GCF_000164805.1 Carlito syrichta | reverse complement strand
TATTTGTCATAATGACATTTGATTCCAAAAATATCGTGTATAGTAATATGTGTTTACAATCTTATGCTAAATTTTTTTTTTTAAAAAAGGTAATATTGATAGAACCTTTTTTTTCAGACCTGTATGTCATTTATACATTTCACTGGATAGTTTAGCTATTAAAACTATCCACCATAAACCAATGACTGACTATTTTACTTGGTAGTCCTCAGCTGGCAGAATATGGCCAGTAAATCAGACCCTGTTAAAGAATACACTCATTGTAAAAAAGAAAACGACAAAGGAAGGAATAAATGAGTAGAGAAAAGTTAGCTGTGGCTGGAGAGGAGTTGGAAATGGGGAGAAGGAAGGTCAGCTGATAAAAGAGGATGGAACACTCCAGAAAGTAGAAGGACTTATTGTACTAACCTGGGGATGCTGAGAAGATGAATGAAATGTGCATAATGTGCTTTGAACTCCCTGCTCAGGAAAGCAGATGCCAAGTAAAATGAAATTCTATTCATTGTGTTTCTTACCAGGCATACAAAAAACCACTTAGTCATTTCAATCATTGAACAATGCTCTATTATCAAAATGAAACTATATCTGCGTTCACCCAAAGTATTTGTATATATTGCAAAGCTATTTAAACCAATGGATATAATTTTAAGAGGGATTATTATATTAATTATTCCACACCTATGAGTGACAGTGGAATACTGAATACTGAATGAAGAAAAGA
>NW_007054674.1:0-751 GCF_000164805.1 Carlito syrichta | reverse complement strand
TTTTCGTATTAATTCAGGGTTTAGAACAAAGGGTATAATATGAATGATTTATTGAACACTATGGAAGACATTTTGAACAATTGAAATTGTGCACCTGTGACCTTGATGTGAGTTTTGTGAAGCACGTCAGGCATCATGGAGTTCGAATTGTTTGCTCGAAATTTGCAAGTCTTGTGATTGTCTTGTGATGCAAGGTTTGTAAAGCATGGAACTTGTACGCCCCAGTAAGTGATTATCACACTGCTGGAGGGTGTAGAAAATGGTATATAAGTTGGAAAAGGTTTGAATAAAATTGGCTTCAGTCCTGATCAGACTGTTCCCAGAATAACTCTGAGTGGTCTCTTCTCCCTGTCCAGATTCTCTGGTGCGGGTCCTAACCCATCCTTGGTCAGTGCTGGTCACCGACAGCTTTGGCGCACGAACCCAGGGACCTGACTCCGGTAATTGTATATATATATATATATGTTCCCCGTTTGTTCATTCATCTTGTTTCAGGATGGACCTTGCCTTAGGGTGCTGCAGGCCCCCCGGAGTACGCGGGTTGATAGGCAAGCAGGTTGGTTGTATAGTGTCGCTGACGTACTGCGCGACTCATTATTGCCATAAAAAGAGCGATTCAGTTTTTGTAGAGATATTACTGTATATTGTGTATTTTGGTGTTTTGTTATCACAGTTATGGGGAACTGCGGCTCCAAGGAAATGAGAGCCTTTTTTCGTATTATGTCTAAGGCCTTGAAACATAAAGGTGTAA
>NW_007054673.1:0-712 GCF_000164805.1 Carlito syrichta | reverse complement strand
CAAACTGATGCTCATGTTCTGTGTGAATGTATCTAAACTTCAGGCAAATAAATCAGCCATATTACCAAATACAAAGCCATTGAAATTGTTAGATTTATTTTCAGGAGCCACTGAGAGTAAAAAAAAATTGAATGGAATAAAAAAATTCAAGGAAACTCAGGGAACAAATTAATTCACTGGATGGTTATCTGAAAAACAACATTCCCTGTAGAACAAAGAACTGAAACTATCTAAAAGCACTTCTCAAAGTAACATTTTTGCATGTCAATACAATAACTAACCTAGAATAAATATATAATTAACAGTATGTTCTCTGTTAAGCCAGTAACAAAGAAACCCTTTAGTGCAGTAAAACAAAGTCCTGTCATATCCCCATTTTTTACAAAGAAGCATGAAAGTCTTTCACAATGGTTCAAACTGTATTTATAGTAACAAGGTAAAGACTTGAGATGAAAGTCAAAAGGATTAAAGTCAAAGCTCCAGCTCAATATGAGTTACAGTTTTGATTTTTATTCTTATAGTGGTCTACAAATATTAAGACAGAAAACACATCCATGTGATTGTAGGATCCTCTGAGACTCTACAACCTTAGAAAAGCCGATAAAACTGATGAAAATGCATCTGGCTTGGCAGTAGACTCCATATTAAATGGTAATGCTCAAAGTAATGACTACAACAGCAGAAGGCTGTGGGGAGGGGAGGAGGCAAAAGG
>NW_007054672.1:0-823 GCF_000164805.1 Carlito syrichta | reverse complement strand
AAAAACCCTTGAACATCTAGGCATACGGGGAACATACCTCAAAATAGTAAAAGCAATCTACGAGAAACCCACAGCCAGCATACTCCTAAATGGACAAAAGTTGGAACCAATTCCCCTGAAAACTGGAACTAGACAAGGATGCCCACTCTCTCCCCCTCCTGTTCAACATAGTATTGGAAGTCCTGGCTAAAGCAATCAGAGAAGAGGAGGCAATCAGAGGTATTCAAATAGGAAAAGAGGAAGTCAAGTTATCTCTCTATGCAGATGATATGATGGTGTACCTTGAAAACCCAAGAGAATCTGTCAAAGGCCTCCTTACATTGATAAAAGCCTTTGGCAAAGTCTCAGGATACAAAATAAATGTACAAAAGACAATCGCATTTCTCTACACCAATAATAAACAAACAGAAACCCAAATAAAAAACACAGTTCCATTCACAATAGCCACAAAAAAAATGAAATACCTTGGCATCTTCCTGACCAGAGACGTGAAAGACCTTTACAATGAAAATTACAAAACACTGCTCAAAGAAATCAAAGCCGACATGAACAAGTGGAAAAATATCCCATGCTCATGGATCGGAAGAATCAACATTGTGAAGATGTCCATCTTACCTAAGGCAATCTACAAATTCAATGCAATACCCATTAAATTACCAACAACATTCTTTTCAGACCTAGAAAAAACAACACAGGAATTCATATGGAAACACAAACATCCAAGAATAGCCAGAACAATCCTCAGCAAAAAAAACAAAGCAGGTGGTATCACAATACCAGATTTCAAACTTTACTATAAAGCTACAATCATCAAAACAGCTTG
>NW_007054671.1:0-817 GCF_000164805.1 Carlito syrichta | reverse complement strand
TCCGTTGCATAGTTCAATCCTAATGTTTATGCTGTGGGGAAACCAGATGCATTCATGACTTTTCACACTTTGCTTTTTATCATGCATTGGGTCAGATGCAGTGACTCTTCTCTATTATAAAGCATTTGGTTATCAGGTTCTATAAATACATTTGTTTTGAATAAAAATCAAGTCAAGCCAGTAAATAACACAAAAACGGGCAGCAATATTTGACCACAGCCCTGTCTTAGTGCCTCCTGAAACCAGGGTATTTCACAGAATTGAAAATAGGGCCCCTTTAATCCTTGCTTCTTGCATTTCATTCAGTGAGTCAGAGAGTTTTTCAAAACTTATATGAAGACTCATACCTTGACCCCAAGTACTTTTCCTTCTGAAAAGGAAGTTTGGCGATTCAGACAAAAATTAACTTTCCTGTTTAAGAGAGTCTGAAGAAGCTGGGCTTGGTGGCTCAGCCTGTAATCCCATGCCTTTGGGAGGCTGAGGTGAGTGGATTGCCTGAGCCCGCGGGTTCGAGATCTGCCTGGGAAGGTGAGACCTCATCTCTACAATAAAATCAAAAAATTAGCCGGGCGTGGTAGCGCGCGCCTGTAATTCTGGCTACTCGGAAGGCTGAGGCGGAAGGATCGCCGGAGCCCAGCAGGTCGAGGCTGCGGTGGCTGGGAGCGGCCACTGCACTCCAGTCTGGGTGACAGAGTGAGACTCCAACTCAAAAAAAAAAACAAAAGAGAGAGAGTCTGAAGAAAAAAGAGGAGAAAAAAGAAGTCTTTATTTTCTGTAGTAAAAAAATATTCACACAATTTTTCAGGTTGGTTAAGAT
>NW_007054670.1:0-1874 GCF_000164805.1 Carlito syrichta | reverse complement strand
TTATGCAGGTGATTTATAACACTGTTTTCACTGACTTAGGATAAAGATATCTTTAAGGTTTTTACTTAATTCAATAGTTAAAACTCTAAGTTAACATTTATAAAGCGGGTTTTCACTGAACTCATAATATACTAATCAGACACTTTTATGATAACTTAGCTAAAGACAGAAAGCAACCTTGGGGGCCTGGGAAACATTACTAAAAGCTCCTTTTGAGTTTTCTTTAGAAACAAGCATGGCAGGATAAGAGAAAAGTAACGGAGACACCTGGACAAGAAAGGCGATTACAAGCTCTGAAGGTCATAAAGCCCCAGAAGGAAAACTACTACTAAAGTTTCTGGAGACACTTCAAGGACTGTAATTCGGGACTTTGGACTAAAACTATCATCTTTGGCCTTATGAATAAGACTCATTGTCTGAATGTTTACAGGGTTCTTGGCTTGTTTGTTGCTACGACCACTAGATGGCGGTAATTTGTAGAGGATATGAAGCAGGTGTCCGGGTATAATATTTTCATCCTTCACCTATCCGCCTCTCCTTCAGGAAATCTCACGACCTTTGTGGGGTGGGACCCCCGCAGAAAACAAAAGTCAAACAACCGAATGATGCAAGTTGTAATAGAATTGTGCTAGACTTTGTGGTTTCCTACTACATACTTCTTTCTTACTCGTGGGCTGCTTTACAGAAGTCGAGATGAATGGACAACCCCCAGCACTGAAGGAGGTGTGTCCCAAGGACCAAGGAGGTGACCGGTGGCATATGGAGAGACTCCAGGCTCTGTGGAGCGAGAGAAGTTGCGTCCTCACATGCTGCACACCACACAGCTGAGACAATGCTGTTTGGTGAGTGAGGCTCTTCCAGCAGGGGTGTGTGCCCCTGGTCCCTGCCCATCTCAGATTTCTCTTCCATGTTTGGGGGTGTCTGGGAAGAGCAAACACTCCAATGCTGGGAAACCATCCACCCTCTTAACTGGGCCCTTTGTGGCCTCCTTTTCTTCTCGAGAGGACCTTATGTAGCTTTTCAAGTCAGGTGGCTATTCTGGACACATCTCTGTGCTCCAGGACATCTGACATTCAGGTGGGAACTGATCAGATAGTCACAGGGCCACCTTGATTCAATAATCTGCATGTTTTCTTACAGCAGCCCAAAGTTTCTTGCGATAGTTGAATCTAGTAAAATGGTTCTCAAATTCTGGTACCCAAGCAGAATCATGGGGGCAGCCCATGCAATGCGTGGGTACAGATGCTTGAGTCCCCACCATTCCCACTTCATTGGTTGGGATGCAGCTTGAGCATGGGAAGGTTTAAGTGCTCTCTGTTAATGCTAATAAGCCTCCAGGGTTGAGAACCACTAGGAACACTCTATCCTACAGTCTTACCTACTTCGGAAAAAGAATAAAACGCACAGTCCAATAATGTAGGGAAGCTTTACCAAACCCTGACCTCCACTTAGAATTAAAATCATAGTGATAGAAACATGAACAGGCTGGGCATAGTGACTCAGGCCTGTAATTGCAGCCGTTTGGGAAGTGGAGGTGAGAGGATTACCTGAGCCCATGGGTTTGAGACCAGACTGGGCAACATGGCGAGACCTCGTCTCTACAATAAATCTAAAAACTAGCCAGGTATCGTGGTGCATGCCTGTAGTTCCAGCTACTTGGGAGGTTGAAGTGGAGGGATCATGTGAACACAGGAGGTTGAAGCCATGGTAGCTGTGGGCAGGCTGCTGTACTCCAGCATGGGTGACACGGTGACACTCCAACTCAATAAATAAATAAATAAGAAAGAGACCTGAGTGGTTTAACTGGATAACCTGCTGGGTAAATTCTACAGAAATTATCCTATATGGCATTCCAATTCCATACCCTATTTAAG
>NW_007054669.1:0-1070 GCF_000164805.1 Carlito syrichta | reverse complement strand
TGCACAGCCGAAGTCCAAATGAGGAAGAAAACCGCGAGACTCAGACTCATGTGTTGCAGCATGCACCAAGTGAGAATAACATAGATAGCCCCTAAAGAGCGCTGCACATTTTGAAAAGCTCCTTCCCCGGGAAGATGCACATGCACAACAAGCCTCACAGAGGCCGTCTACGCTTATTCAGCAAGGCCAACGCGAGAGTGACTGCATTTCCTAGCCTAGAGAAACGCCAAGGGGTAAAACGTTTCAGGGCTCAAACAGAAGGCAAGCACTGCTTTTCTACAAGTGAGTGTGTAGCACTCATTTCACTCAGTCTGACACCATTGACATGCTCATTCCTACATGTGAAGTATCGACATAACATGCTCGGCTATGCTCATTCAAGCCGAACCTTGAGAATCGTGTATTACACCGTACAGCACACAAGAATCAAACGACTGGAAAATACATCACAATGCAGTCAACATTTGACACAGCATTTCCCAAGCTGATGCACACTCACAGCCAGCAAGCCAAGCCTGTCAGCTCTTCCTCGTAAATGCCAACGGAAGAGCAATGGCTTTGGATAGGAGACGGACAGGTCAAATCAAAAACACTTTAGAATTCAGTAGGTGAACAAATCATGCTTTCCCAAAGATGACAGCGAACCGGTCATGTCGCTCAGTGTGGCACCATGGAGTTGTGCACTTTGTATACAGGAAACGTTGCATACAGCTCTGCTAGGCCTTTGCATTCAATGTAGGATAATACACGCTGAAAAACAGGGAGAATCAGGCGTCACGCCAAAGACCAAGCCACTTAATACTTGTTGCCCCCCCATTCAGTGACGTGCCGTTTGAGGAATGTCTCCCATGGAAGACTGTTGTTTTCCGGAAAGCAAACAATGGCTCTCGGGCCTCGTTGGCAAATGAACCCGCAGAGCCATTGTATTCCGTGTGAGACGCCCGTGTCAAAAGAGAAAACTTTTCAGCATTCTCCGCTGAATGAAGCATGCTTGGCTACCCATGGCTGTGGAGATCTGGATCCAGTCAGTGCAGCAGCTGAAGTTGCACTCTGGTCACCAAGTGCTCCCC
>NW_007054668.1:0-756 GCF_000164805.1 Carlito syrichta | reverse complement strand
GGCTCAGGCAATCCACTCACCTCAGCTCCCAAAGGCACGGGATTACAGGCTGAGCCACTGAGCCCGGCTGAAACCTAATTATTAATGTGATATATTAGAAATGGGGTCTTGGGAGGTGATTCGGTCATGGGTACCTTACAAAAAAAGCCCCCAAAGGCTGCCTTGTCCCTCTACCACATGAACTTACAGCAAGAGGCTATGCCCTCACTAGATACCAAATCTGCAGACATCCTGATGTTAAACTTCCCAGCCTCCAGAACTGGAGAATACATTTCTGTTGTTTATAAGGTACATAGTTTATGGTATCTTGCCATAGCACCCAAACAGATTCAGACAGTATCCTTTAATGACTTTTAATTATAGAGCATAGAGTATGTTGTGCCTAATTCAGAATTATGTAACATGTCTTAGAAGTATTTCCATAATACATAATCAAAGGAAAAAATTGTTTAAAGTAGTGGTCTTCAGTTGTCCAGAAAAATTAGTTCATTCATTATTCCCTTTGTAATCATAGGGTATAATTAAACTACTGAGCAATGAATAATACTTAGAAATGTGATGGCAGAGTCTCCTATCTGCTATGGTCTCAATGTTTGAATTAAACATTCAAAACAATGAAATAAACAATAACATGTTCTCAAATACAAGTCTGAACATTATATTATGATTTTTAGATTTAGAAAGAGTACTTAAAAAAAACAAAACAAGTTTAGAGCTAGGTGTTTTCTACCTGCTTATTTTGTGAGTAGGTTGTTT
>NW_007054667.1:0-773 GCF_000164805.1 Carlito syrichta | reverse complement strand
GCACCTGGAAGATGTGAGATGATACACTGTGCTGTGTGAGCCTCCATTTTTCCTGCCATCTGTGATGCATCAAGAGGGAACTAATACACATAGTGAAGGTCACCCAGATGACAAGAGGCTGAGTGAAGGGTACTACTGCAAAGACTCTGGTCTTTCCCACTGTGGATTCTGCCTCTAAGTCAGAGGAGTCTACAGCAAACAAATCCAGGAGACCAACACAGCCTCTCCTACTCTGGGCCAGGCCTCTAGGCAGGACAGTATCGTTAGAGAATTGTGGTTTTCTCTGATGACCACATTCACAAATTATTGGTGATCTGAAATGTAACTGAGTACCAAGGTATGATCAGCTTTCTAACAATCCCACAGAAAAGAGAAGGATTTTCTAATAATTACTTAGGTTCTTATAGCAAATATAGGTACATCTGAATCAGGTTTTTTAATTTTAAAAATATTTTCTTTTTAAAGAAAATAAAGTTTTCTGACCTGAAATAATACATTCAGTGCAAAACTACAATAGATATAAGATATTTTAAAGGGAATGTGTACCTATTAATTACCTATTTTTTCCCAATTTTATTTCAAATGTATCCTGATGTTATGAGGCAAAAACATGCTTTTTGTTTGTTTGTGCTTGACTCCTATGACTTTATCACAGGAATATAACAACAATTATGTACATAGTCATTAATCAATTTACATTCCAGATTATTCCTATATCAAGAGTAGATAGATACATTGAGATAATTTTAAGCATGCAATGAAGCAAAGTGGTT
>NW_007054666.1:0-1635 GCF_000164805.1 Carlito syrichta | reverse complement strand
TCCCAAAAAATAAAAAGTGACTTGTCTCATCTTCACTCATCAGTCACGGTCTTGGAAAAAATATTCAGGATTACACATCCTTTGGAGCACTGTCCTTTGTCACAAGCCTTTGCAGAAATATTAGACATTAACCTGGTTTCCAAGACTTCCCTCATGAATTTCTGTGGACAGTCGATTATTTATTACATTTTCATAACTGTAACCTCTTTAGGTAATCAGCTCACACTAACTTTCCCTTGAGGACAGAAGACTTATCATTCACTCAATCATTGACACAGCAAATAGTTTTGTGTAAAATAAAACAGAAGGATCCAAAGCAGAAGAATGGTCAGCGCACTGCATTTCAATCTGGAACAGGTTGGGACCCCACATCAAAAAAAAAAAAAAAGAAAAAGAAGAAAGAGAGGGAGAAAAAAAACAGCCTAGGGCCTGATGACTTCACAGCTGAATTTTTCCAAGCAGTTAAAAAACAAATATGTTTAATTCAAACTCTCCACAAAAATCAAAGAGACAGGAATAATTCCAACTGACAATATGAAGCCAGAATTACTATGATAGCAAAACAAGACAGAAGCACAAAAAGAAAAAAACAAACAAAGAAAACCACAGACAAATATCACTGATGAACACAGGCATGACAAAGTCTTAGCAAAAAACCAACAAGTTAAATTCAACACTACATTTTTGCATATTGTTAGAAATAGCAATTGAATTAGATTTTGGCCTTTTCTATATTCTATATTAGCAAAGGGGTATAAGTTTCTTATATATTCTCTATTTTGCAATCATATAACCTTAATTTTTTAATAGATGAAGCATATTAAAATAATAATTGTCCATTTTCTGCTTACTATCTGGCTAAAGAAACAAAATTTCCGGTATTTAGGTGAAGGTAAATATTAACTTAATTATAAGGATATTATATTTTAACCTCATTTTAGCATAATTGTATGTATTTCCAAAAAAGTAGCTTTTTTTACTTCTTTTATCGCAGTATATAAAGTTATATTAGGGTAAGCATTAATTTGTTTTTGATAAAAATTTGGTTTTCTACATGCAACCATGTTATTGTACATTATTCGTTTTTCATCATTTTCTGACAACACTCAAATATGTTTTCAAACTTGTGGATGAACATTTGTATACTTTTGAGTACTTAGCTATGCAGCTATGATGACATAAGTATTATAGTCCATGTGTTTTCATTACATGCAGGATGATTTCTATCAAATGTATTCCTGAGGTTGCAGTTTCTATACTGTAGGCTGGTAGTACATGAAAAGCTAACATCAAAGTGTTTTGCAAATGTAAGGTGTAACTTATACTTCTAACAGTATAAAGATACGCAATGCCTCTTTCTTCATGATTTTTCCAACATGATACATTTTTCATTTTTTAAGGGTTTTTTTTATTTTGGGGTTTGACTCTGTCGCACAGAGTAGATGGTCACAGACAGTGGAACCTCGAACTGCTGGGCTCAGGCGACTCTTCCACTTCAGCCTTCCAAGTAGCTGGAACTACAGGCTCATGCCACCAAACCCGGCTAATTGTTTGGTTTATTGTTGAGCTCAGGAAGAAAAAAACTGAAGGTGGATCACAGGGATCAGAGTTTGACATCAAAAGAAAGACTAAAGA
>NW_007054665.1:0-833 GCF_000164805.1 Carlito syrichta | reverse complement strand
AAGCTGGTTCTTCGAAAGGGGTAAACAAGATGATGGTCCCCTAGCTAGACTGACAGAAAAACGAGAAAAAACCAAATAAGCATAATCAGAAACACAAAAGATGAAGTCACATCTGACCCTGAAGAAATACAAAAGATCATTAGAGACTACTACGTACACTTGTATGGAAACAAACTTGAAAACCAGAAGGAAATGGAGGACTTTCTGACATCACACAACCTACCTAGGTTGGAACAAGAAGAAATTGAGACCCTAAATAGACCAATAACAATCAAGGAAATCGACCACGTAATAAGAAAACTTCCTACAAAAAAAAGCCCTGGTCCAGATGGCTTTCCAGCAGAATTCTACAAGACATTTAAGGAGGAGCTGATACCAATCCTACTGAAGGTATTCCAGGCGATTGAAAAAGATGGAACTCTCCCCAAATCATTTTACGAAGCCAACATCACATTGATACCCAAGCCAGGTAAAGATCCAACAAAGAAAGAGAACTACAGGCCAATATCTTTGATGAACATAGATGCTAAAATTCTCAACAAGATCCTAGCAAACCGGATTCAGCAATACATCTCAAAAATCATCCATCATGACCAAGTAGGCTTCATTCCTGGCATGCAAGGCTGGTTCAATATTCGTAAAACCATAAATGTAATTAAATACATCAACAGATGTCAAAACAAAAACCACATGATCATATCACTAGATGCAGAAAAAGCTTTTGATAAAATCCAGCACCCCTTCTTGATAAAAACCCTTGAACATCTAGGCATACGGGGAACATACCTCAAAATAATAAAAGCCATCTATGAGAAACCCACAGCCAGCATACT
>NW_007054664.1:0-767 GCF_000164805.1 Carlito syrichta | reverse complement strand
CCTGAATGTTTGATGCGTTGACACCACATTCTGATGGCATTGCCTTCCATGAGTCTTAGTGATGTTGGGATGGAATGAGGAGGGCAAATGCTGTCATAAGGATGAGCAGTGATGGCCACCAGGGACAGGCATCCTGGGCAGTGGGTGGCTGAGGATGAGCCCAGATATCTCACCATCTGTTTGCTGGTGTGCTCCCCCTGTCTATTCTGTCTGAGACAGGCTATCTGAGTATGGCATTGACCCAAAAATCTCATCGCAGAATGAATTATCATGGGAAATATGCCTTAATGCTAAAGCACTGAAGAAACTGATATATTTATTATTTTATTTTAAAAAATTATGTTTAGCCAGGCTCGGTGGCTCAGCCTGTAATCCCGTGCCTTTGGGAGGCTGAGGTGAGTGGATTGCCTGAGCCCACGGGTTCGAGACCCGCCTGGGCAGCGAGACCTCATCTCTACAATAAATCAAAAAATCAGACAGGCGTGGTAGTGCATGCCTGTAATTCCGGCTACTTGGAAGGCTGAGGTGCAAGGATTGCCGGAGCCCAGCAGGTCGAGGCTGCGGTGGTTGGGAGCGGCCACTGCACTCCAGTCTGGGAGACCGAGTGAGACTCCAACTCAAAATAAATAAATAAATAAAAATAAAAAGTAAAAATTATGTTTATTTTTTGTAGAAGCAGGATTTTGCTGTGTTGCCCAGGAAACTTCTCAAGTGATCCTCTGGCCTTGGCTTCCCAGAGTGCTGGTATTATAGTTGTGAGCCACTGC
>NW_007054663.1:3066-4853 GCF_000164805.1 Carlito syrichta | reverse complement strand
GTGGCCACTGCACTCCAGTCTGGGTGACAGAGTGAGACTCCAACTCAAAAAAAAAAAGAAAAAAAGGAAAGAAACTACAAAACACATTTCTTTTTGAAAAAAAATCTGTTTATCTTCTTTCTCCTTTCTAAATGTCTGTGCTTCCATATCAAGAGCAGGAAAACAAGAGAGAAGCATTTGAGATTTCTGACTTAGAGACCCTGGGAATCAAGTGAGAATTCTAATTCCTTACTTCAAGTCTCATAAGTTGGTTGATCCAGTTCTGTAAAGTTTTAGGGTTCACTGTTTGTTGAAAGAGAATCACTGTCCTACTCACCACCAGTCATAATGACATGAGCTGAGGAGGTCCATAATCCCCATACCTCCCTCCCAGGCACTGGATTTGATTGCCTCAAGTATCTTGCAGAAGCCTTGCACAGGCTAGAACAGAGTCACTAATGTAAACAAAACAAAACAATCTCAAACTCAAAAAACTCTTCCCACTTAAATAACTCTCCTGTTTAATCTTACTGGAATAGAGGTTTTCCACAAATGTTTTATATTGTGCAACTGACCTGGCCATTGTCATTGCCATGTCTAACCACAATGGCTGCCCAAGTTCATGAGGTTGCCTGCCACCTGTTCCTTTATTTCCAGTTGAGCTGAGCAGGGGACTTCTAGGTCCTTAGAAAGTTCATCTAGGTTCTACTTTTTCATTCATCATACAGTAAATGAACATCTGTATGTTCATTTACCTAAAACTTCATATGTTCCTAAAACTATTACAGATATCAAGAGTCTACCACTGAACACCACACACAGTAAATAGTCCTTATCCTTGTGAAATGCACATGGATAGAGAGAAATAGCTAATACACAAGTAAGTAAATCACAGAGTGAGTACATAATGATTTGTTACATAGAGAAAAAAAGAAGGGAAAAAAGTTAAGATTTTAATATAGATTTTAATCAGGGAAGGCTTCCCTGACTTTTGAGCCAAAACCTGAGAAGCAGGGCAGAAACACCGAGCAGATGCCCACATCTCCAATGCCAGCTCTGTCACCATTCCTGCCTCCACACAGCAACACAGCTAAGAGTGAACACTCATGGAGCCCATCTGATGTGGCAAGCACTTTCTATATTTGGACTCTACATTCTCACAACCCTATGGGTCACATTGATTAATGAGTAACCTTGTATACACTGAAGAAGAGAGAGGTTAACTAAATTGCTGAAATAGGTTTTACCACTACAGTAAACAGGAGAGCAGAGATAGAAGTCCAGAAATTTCCAGTTCCAAGTCCATGTTCCATATGCCACCTTGATGTAACAGTTTTGACTTGTCTGGCTGTCTCCTGTGATCCTCACACTTTATCTCACAGCAGCACCTACTTTCTTCCCAGCTATCCCATTCATGAAATCTCAATAGTTATTTTCTACCTCCTGGTAGGAAACAGAACTGTCATCTGGCAGAACATTGGGAAAGGAAAACACTCGGATTGCAACAACATCAGAGTAATGTCCACAAGGTGGCAGAAGACTGGAATAAGGAAGCTAACAACAAAACAATGAGCTATTTTATATTTTTGTGTTTACTGACCACTTTCTATGTTCCAGACCCTATGCTAAGTGCTTGATATGCACCTGCCCACAATATTTGTGAGGCATGGGATTTTAAATATATCACCTCCTTTAATATTTTAATTTTCATTATCCTAGTAAAATAATGTGCCTATGTCCCCCAAAACTGCAAACCTGAAGCCTCATTGTACTAACAGTATGCTATAACCTAGGAGCTAGCAAACTTG
>NW_007054663.1:0-1312 GCF_000164805.1 Carlito syrichta | reverse complement strand
TGCATGCTATGAACAGTGCCTGATACACAAGAAATGATATTTGATAGCATTTTAATTATTATGTATAATAATATTATTGTGGCTCCATTATTTTCTACTAAGAAGAGTAAGAAGCAGGGATTGTGGTAAGTTTGTATACATTCCAGGTTGAAATAGATGTCTCTTATACCAGATTAATGTAAATATAGTACTTGACTAAGGCCCCTAGGACACTATTAGGTGCAATGAAACACATGTATTCCAGGGTAGACTTTATTTTTGGAGGCTCACACTAAGGAAAAAGGAATTCATTGGAGAATAGTCTGAAATTGGGTCAAGAGAGTTGGGCTCTTCTTTGCCATTTGTGAGTTCCTGTGGCCAAAGAATAGTCACTTATGGAGTCACTGTATTACAAGGGCTTAATGATACTTGCCACATCCATATCAAAGGGGTGTGGTATGGAATAAATGAAATAATTTATACAAACATGTTCTATGAACCAAAGGTGAAGTTTAAGGTGTCAGTGTTCTCAAATGCAGTGTTTTTGTGTTCATATGAACATTTAGAAAACTATCAACTACACATTAGTTAAATATGTGATTAGCTTGGTAAGTAGCACCTCAAGCAAATTCAGTTTATCAAAGTCCAGACTGACCCAAAATATCCAATTTGCAGGACAACTGTAAGTTATTTTAAACAACTAACTTGCTTGGATATAATTTTTTCTTCAAAAATGTTTGATTCACATATCATTTTTATAAAACAAAATACCACATAAAGTTAGACACACTGATCGTGTGTGAAATATTATAGTCATATATTTACAACAATATTCATTCATACTCCACAGATACAAACAAGCACTTAAATAAACCTTCCCTTTCATCCATTTTAAATCTCTTTCTATTCTGCATGTATACTTTTGTGAAAGTGAAGATAATACAAAATGTCTTTGGTGAATTAACACACAATAAAAAAGCTTTTGTGTTCAAACCTGGTAAGAAATAAAAATAATAATAATTGTTTGGGAGTTCAGGCACATTGTTTCTAGGATAGAATGGCATTTCATTCATTTCTGCTGCCTAAGCACTTAGCATGTAATGGACTATGTCAGGAATGTAGTTGAACCAATGCAGTAGAAGTGATCAGAAACTAACAGGGAAACAAAGGCTAACGTTTTTTCAAGAACTTCTCTTTTTTATTTTTTAAATTTTGTTCTAATAATATGGGGTACAATTCAGGATTAGGTACATAAGTGGTCATCGTACTGGTGAAGTTTAGATATCCCATTGATCCTCACACTGCCTGGTTTGGAATAAGCTACACTTATTGA
>NW_007054662.1:0-823 GCF_000164805.1 Carlito syrichta | reverse complement strand
CAATGAAATTATTAAAAGACTTAAAAGCTGCTTGTCATGATTATGGCCCAACAGCGCCGTATACACTAGCCTTCTTAGATGGGCTACGTGCTTGGTGGATGACTCTTATGATTGGTTCAAGTGGCTAAAGGATGTTTGACAGGAGGACAATTTGTGCTAAGGAAAATGGAGAATGTTACATGACCTCAGAAAAATAAATAATACTATGGAAACTATGGGTGCTTTACAACCAGGATTGCCATCTCCTGTAGCAGTGCCCGATAAATATCATATTATTGTTATAGACCTTCAAGATTGTTTTTTCACTATTCCTTTGGCTTCTCAGGATAAGCAGAGATTTGCATTTAGTATTCCATCTCCAAATTTGAATAGGCCTCATCAGAGGTTTCAATGGACAGTTTTGCCTCAGGGGATGAAAAACAGTCCAACTTTATGTCAAAAGTATGTTGATGCAGCTTTACAACATTTCAGACAAAGCTACAAGGATATATATCTTATCCATTATATGGATGATATATTAGTGGCTCATTCAGATAGACTATATTTGGAAACAGGATTGGCTATATTAATTCAAGATTTGCAAAACTTTGGTCTCCAAGTGGCTCCTGAAAAAATTCAAACTCAGCCACCATTTACTTATTTAGGAAGGCTTATTTTTTCTGATTACATTACACCTCAAAAATTACAATTGGAAGTAAGAAATCTAGATACTTTGAATGATTTTCAGAAATTACTTGGAGACATTAATTGGATAAGACCTTACCTAAAGATTTCTACTTATGAACTAAAACCTCTCTTTGATATATAAGAGGAGATCCGAATC
>NW_007054661.1:0-724 GCF_000164805.1 Carlito syrichta | reverse complement strand
ACTCAAAAAAAAAAAAAAAACTGAGTACCTTGAAGGTGACTGATATTTAAATATGCAAGAATATGTAGAGCTCTTGGCGGAGGCCCACAAGCATGAGCACCACGCATGGTAGAGGACGGACCAGGAGGTTCCAGTTGGAGTCTGTGAGTTTGAGGTCTGGGGAGGGCTGCTGAGTCTGGCCTCAGTGGGGTGCTGGCAAGGGCAGGGGTGCTCCAGCAGAAGGCTGCAAGTACGGGGAGCAGGGACAGGCGGGTTGAGTGGACTGAGGCTGCGACCACAGAAGGTGAAGCTGGGAAGACTGGGCGGGGTCGTCACTGAGCCTGCACGCAGGGGGAGGAGACACTCCTGATTCCCCAGGTAGGTGAGAAGCAGTGCAAGCCTCTCAGTTGCCCAGGGTGTGTGGGCAGCTGCCTCCCAGGAGAGGTGAGAAGGGAGCAGAGTGAGCAGAGGCAGCCAGGTGATGGGTATCCTGTCGCCCCTGGCCTCACCACACAGGAAGGACTGAGTGGAATGCTGTGGCTTCTGCCCAGGGTGGGGAGTCGAGCACACCCTTAGGGTCGGAGGTTGTTTTTGGACTTTGAGGGAAAAGTGGAGCATCTTGACCCCGGGCATGGAGGAATTGTGGGGCACAAGGGATGAGCTGCTGGTTTCAGCTGTCCTGGGAGACCCCAGGCTGAGAGACTTGAGGGGGATGGAAAATGTGGGGGAAGGGCAGTGTAGCTGG
>NW_007054660.1:0-1074 GCF_000164805.1 Carlito syrichta | reverse complement strand
GATGCTCAGATGGAACCCCAGTGCCACCTGCTCCATTTCTGAAGCTCTCTCCTCCCCAGTGGGAATCTGTGGGACCTGTGGTCCACTCTCTTAGGAATAAGTTGAGTGACTGGCAGGTGAATCATGACTTCTCATATGACCTAGGATGCTTCTTAGTGGACAGAGCTAGGTGAGTTTAATCTCTGCACTGAGAAAATTTATGTTTCCACAGCGTCTACGGGTACATCAACCAAAATGCTCTAGGGGAGACACACATTCCTGTGGAGGTTTGGGGAAGAGGGGGCTCCCTTTCCTGTCTCCCTTGTCTTTCTCAGATGCTGCTGATGGCAGAGTCAAGTTCAGAAGAGGCCAACAGACTTCTGCCCGTGTGTCTCCATCTATTAGCATTGCTGCAGACAAGTACTATGGGCAGAAAGGAGGGGCTTCAACAACAGAAATTCGTTGCCTAACAGTTCTGGAGGCTCAAAGCCCAAGACCAAGGTGTTGGCATTGTTGATTCCTTCTGTGGTCTCTCTCCTTGACTTGCAGACCACCCAGCTGCCTTCTTATGTCCTCACATGGCCTGTCCTCTGCACATGGATGTCCCTGGTATCTTTCTGTGAGTCCATATGTCCTCTTTTTATTCGGACACCAGTCAGATTAAAGTCCATTCTAAAGGCCTCATTTTAACCTAATATCTTCTGCAAAGTCTTATATCCAAATATGGAGACATGATGGTATACTGGAGGTGGAAACTTCAACACATGAGCTTGGAGGGGTGCAAATCAAACCATGGCACCATCCATGGCCATCCATGGCCACCCATGACCACCTGTATTCTGTCCACCCAGGCAACACCAGAGCTCACTCACTGGACCTACATTCATTGCTGACACTGCAATATACCCTTTATCTTTGGGCCAAAAGTTCATAGAAGAAGCTCTGGAGTTTCTCCTCTTCACTATTAAACAAAAATGAAAATATGTCACATGTGGAATGATCTGTATTTATATATGATACAGATATACTGTATGCTAAAGCTTTTCAATTTTACTTATTATGAAGTTAAAATTTGCCACCTAGATACAGTTTATT
>NW_007054659.1:0-714 GCF_000164805.1 Carlito syrichta | reverse complement strand
TTATTTTTAATTTTGTTTATAAAAAGAAGAGTGACTAAGAAGATATAGTAGGCATTATTACAGGCTAAAATACAAATATTAAAATATAATTTAAAAATATATTGAAACCCAAGTTCTAGATCATAAGAAAAAATTAAGGTCTTAATTTTTTTAGTAATTAGATTATTTAGTTTTTATCTTTGAATATAAAGGGAGTAGGATGCCAAAAACAACCCAGGATTTATTTATAAAAAATTGTGTATTTATTCTTACATGTTTAAACTTCAGTCACCTTCAGAGTACTCTCTGTTTGATGCAATATACCTATTGAGACATTTTTCCACTGCTCAAAACAGTTTTTGAACTCTTCGATGCCTTTTAGTGTTTCTGTCATTTTTTGTTTCACCTCTTCCACATCAGCAAAAGATTTCCCTTTGAGAACTTTTTCATCTGGGGAAACAAAAAAGTTGCTGAGGGTGAGACCAAGTTAATGGGGGGCGGGTCATGAGGGTCATGTCACTTTGGGTCAAAAACTGCAGAACACTCAGTGCGGTGTGGGCAGCTGCGCTTGCAAATCACCCATTATGAAATGGGCAAACTCGTAAGAATCTCAACAACAAAAAATCACTGAAGCTGAATGCAGCCTCTCAAAATGATGGTAGCTGGTACTCTGATGCCAATGGGTTCCTGGATCACTAGTCTATTGAGGGAAGCCTGTGCTACATGGGGCTCACC
>NW_007054658.1:0-939 GCF_000164805.1 Carlito syrichta | reverse complement strand
GTGAACTATAAAAGTAAGAGAGGATCTTGACATGTTCAAGCCACAACAAGAACTCCAGGTGTCTGGAACACAGTGACGGCAAAGAGTGATAAGAGATGGATTCAAAGAGGCAGAACAGAAGTCCAGTCATATGGAGCCTTTGAAAGCCATGGTGAGTTGGAAATTTCTCTAAGTAGTGTGGGAATTCCTTGAGCAAGGGAGTGATATGATCTTAATTCATTTGTTATAAAATTTCTTAAGCAACTCCCTTGGGTCTCTTCCCACTGTGGTAGCATTTCTGTCCTCTCAATAAATCCTGCTTTCAAAAAAATCACTGTATTTAGTGTAAGAAGGGATGGAGTAGAAGCACTGTGACTGATTAGAAGACTATTGTGAAGTGGAGGGGAAGGTAATGGTAATTTAGATGGAAAGATTGTGGTCAAAGTGATGAGAAATGGCAAGCTTTCAGATATATATATATATATATATATATATATATATATATATATATATATATATATATTTTTTTTTTTTTTTTTTTTAATGAGTTGGAGTCTTGCTGTCACCCAGACTGGCATGCAGTGGCCTCTCCCGGCCAGTGCAACCTCGACCTGCTCTGGCGATCCTTCAGCCTCAGCCTTCCAAGTAACCAGAATTACAGGCGTGCGCTACCACGCCTGGCTAATTTTTGATTTATTGTAGAGATGAGGTCTCGCCAAGTTGCCCAGGCGGGTCTCGAACCCGCCGGCTCAGGCAATCCACTCACCTCAGCCTCCCAAAGCGCGGGATTACAGGCTGAGCCACCGAGCCCGGCTTTCAGATATGTTTTTAAGGTGGGGTTGACAATGTTTACTGACAGATTGAACACAGATATAAATGTGAACTTGAATGTCAGAAATAGGAATCAATATGGTCCAAGACTTATGGCCTAAGAATAGGGTGCATGGTGGTCACATTTAT
>NW_007054657.1:0-814 GCF_000164805.1 Carlito syrichta | reverse complement strand
TCCGCAACACACCGGTAACTGCCTGTCTGCTCCCAGGTCAGGCTCGAGAGGGCGACGTTGGCATCTGAGGAACCCAGGAGGGAGCCATTTGTGGATCCAGTGGTATGTGGGACTGGGGAGGAATAGGTCACACACTTCATCTCCACCCCAGGAGCCGAGCTTAGCAATCAGGATGCCGTTGAAGCTGTCAGGTTTACCCCACAGCAGCGCATAGTTGGGTCCATCTGCAGAGACAGGGCAGGCAGCCAGAGCTGTGTTTCTAGTCCCTGCTTTCCCCAATCTGCACAAAGCCCTCCCCAAGCCAGAAAGCACCCCCACTCTGCACCCTGAGCTGACCCCAGACCTGCCCAGTCCAAGCAGCTGTGCCCACCACAGTCACATCAACACGAGAATCTTCCTTCATCAGGAACCCACTATGGGCCAGCCCGGGGGTAGCCCTTTATTCATAATAAAATAGGTGTGAGGAGAAACAAACACATTGGGCTTACTGCATGCAAAGCACTGTCCTCAGCTCTGCACGTGTCCCCACACTTGTTGAATTCCTGCAGCAACTCATGAGGTCAGCTCCATGACTGATCCATTTTATAGATGAAAATAATGAGTCTCCAAGGAAAGGATTAGGGGTTCAAGCCTTTTGTTGACACAAAAGGATTAAGCCTGTCTCAGGCCTTGGGGCAATGGCCCTGAATAGCTGTAGCCTCTGAGTCTTGGGTCTTGGCTCCAAACCTCTGACCAGTAAACAGTTGTGTGGGGGTCAGAAACTGTCCACACCTCAACCTTAGCTTCCTCGAATGGTCACCAGAGCCTGTGTATT
>NW_007054656.1:0-945 GCF_000164805.1 Carlito syrichta | reverse complement strand
AAAAAAAAAAAATCACATGCACCCCTTCAAAAGTGGACTGGATAAAGAAAAATGTGGTACAGGTGTACAGTGGAATATTACACAGTCAGGAAGAACAAAATCATGTCCTTGGCAGCAACATGCATGCAACTGGAAGCCATCATTCGTGAAATGTCACAGAAACAAAAAAACTGAATATCACAAGTTCTCACTCATAAACAGGCCCTACATATTGGACACAAAAACAGAAAGAAGGGAAAAAACTGACACTTAACATGCTAATAATGAGGGGAGGGAGGGAGAAAGGACAGGGTGCACAAACAACCCATTGGGTACCATGTCCATTACTAGAGGAAGAAAGGGCTCACTAGAATTCCAAATTTCACTTGCATAAATTTACCTACATAGCAAATCATTACATATACCCCACATCTCCAAAATAAGGTAAAATTACAATAATATATATATATCACATACATGCTTTCCCAATCTTGAATGCATGTTGAAATATGTCCTTTGCAACAGGCAGGCTCCCACATCTGCTTCCTGGACCACAGGCTGTTTTGGTATGAAAGGTCATATAAAGGTCTTCAGAACTTCTATGACATGCCAAAGCAAATGATACAGTTGACTCTTGAACAACACGAGTTTGAGCTGTATGAGACCACTTACACATCGATTTTCTACTGCCTGTGCCATGACCTCCACATTTCTTCTCGACCTACTCAATGTGAAAATGACAAGAGTAAAATCTTTATGGTGATCCTCTTTCACTTACTGAATAATACATACATTTTCTCTTCCTCATGAATTTCTTCTTATGTTCTTTCCTCTAGCTTACTTTATTGCAATAATATGTAGAAGATACATAAACAAAATATGTGTTCATCAACTGTATATGGTATTGGAAAGGTTTTTAACCAATAGTAGGCAATTAGTAGTTAAGTACTGGGGGAATCAAAATTT
>NW_007054655.1:0-1351 GCF_000164805.1 Carlito syrichta | reverse complement strand
TGGGTGTATACTATATATCGTTGTTATTTTCTTAATGAATAGATTCTTTAATCACTACTTAACCTTACTTTTCTCTTTTTATTGTTTTGACCTAATGTTTCTTTAGTTTCTTATAACTGTGAGTATGTACCCCTTTCCCCTCCTTTGGTTTCCATTTGCATAGCAGGTTGCTCATTCCTTCACTTTCAGTCTATGTGTGTCCTTTAAGATGAAATAAGTGTCTTGTAGGCAGAGGTCTACAGTCAGGTTTTTTTGTTTCTTTTAATATCCATTCTATGTTTTTTGATTGGAGGGTATAATTAATTTTCATTCAAAGTTTCATTGATCGTAAGGTCTTATTGCATTTTTTGTTTTTGTTTTTGTTTTTTTGTAGACCTTTTGTTTCTTTTTCTATTTTCTTGTTAATTTTGTTGTTTGTAGACTTTCTATAGAGATATGCTTTGAATATTTTCTCTCTTTTTTGTATCTACATATGTTTTTTGCTTTGTGTTTACTTTCAGGATTAGATAATAATTATATATTTGCAACAAAGTTATATTATGGTGATAACTTAATTGTGATTGTATACACAAATTCTACACATTTACTCTCCTTTCCCTCATTTTATAAATTTAATGTCAAAATTTACATAGTTTTATAATTTGTATCTTTCAACAAATAATTGTGACTTCAATTACTTTAAATAGTTTTGCATTTTAACATTATTGCTAGACATTTTAGTTTGCTTTATCCACAGCCATTTCAGTATTAGAGTGTTTTGGATTTGAAAAGTCACTTACGCTGGGCTCGGTGACTCAGTCTGTAATCCTGCGCCTTTGGGAGGCTGAGGTGAGTGGATTGTCTGAGCCCACAGGATCAAGACCCGCCTGGGCAGCGAGACCTCATCTCTACAATAAATCAAAAAATCAGCCGGGCATGGTAGCGCATGCCTGCAATCCCAGCTACTTGGAAGACTGAGGTGGAAGTATCACCGGAGTCCAGAACTCCAGTCTGGGCGACAGAGTGAGACTCCAATTAAAAAAAAAAGAAAAAATAAAAAGAAAGAAAAGGCACTTACATTTACTAGTTTTATACTTTCATATGTTTTCATATTGTGAATTATTGTCTATTTTCTTCAGCTTAAATAACTCCCTTTAGCAATTTTTATAATATAGGTATAGTGGTACAAACTGTTAGTTTTTTTGTCTGAGAATACCTTTAACAACCATTTCATTAATGAAAGTCAGAATTTGAGGTGCAGTATTTTTGACTAGCATTTTAAATATTTTTCAGGGTTTTCAATTACTTTCCACTCCCTTCTAGCCTGTAGGATTTCTGATGTAAAAAAATCTTCTGATAGTCCTGTACAGTT
>NW_007054654.1:0-1008 GCF_000164805.1 Carlito syrichta | reverse complement strand
CCTTCCAGTAGCTGGAATTACAGGTGCACACTACCACGCCCGGCTAATTTTTGATTTATTGTAGAGATGAGGTCTTGCCAACTTGCCCAGGTGGGTCTCAAACCCGCGGGCTCAGGCAATCCACTTACCTCAGCCTCCCAGCTTATTTTGTGCTTCTAAATGGACCAGAACAGATCTTTTGCTGTCATTTTCACAGAAGGAACAAGAAGGGCAGCGAATCAGAAAGCCAATTTACTTTCAGTAACTTCTGATTTTTCTTTTTCTCTCTAGATTTGTTTTCAGTGAAGTAGAAGTTTGCAGATTCCTTAAATGAATTTAAATTTCAGTGCATAGGAGATGCAGAAATAGATGATGAGATGTGTATAGGTAAGTAAACACAACGTTGTTTGTCATAGCATTCAACATCCTAGCAAAGCCTTTTTCATGGGATGGGATCTCTCTAAAGTTAGTAAAGATGGAAGCCCAGAGTGGTAGTGAAGAGACAGTGTTATGTGAGGATGGGGTTGCTCTGGTCTCCCAGAGCTCTGGTGTTGCCTTCCTTACCCTCCAGCACACAGGAGAAAGCTTGAAGTTGTGTAGTAGAGCTCTCCTCTCCACCTGCCTTTAGTGCTGTTCTTCTGGCTGTATTTGCGATATCCTTCCTGCCAACCCCAATCCTAACAGCTTCGAACTAAAGTAGAACGCAGGTAGCTGAGGAGAGGATTAGATCAGAGGTTGCAAACTGGAAGCTCGTAGCCTGAGATCAGAATACAACCCCGTTTTGTTTGGCTCTCATTTTAAAAATTGAATTGCCATATAAATAAATTTATCTAAAGTTCCAGTTTTCCAGGTTGTTTTGAAGTTCAAGACTCTATTCTGTTACCCCACGTTCTGGCCTGGCAACAGCTGACTGAGCTTTGTTGCTGTCACTACCTTGAGAGATAATGAGGAGCTCACTGTCAGGTCCACCGTGGCCCTGCCTTTCCATTTTGTTTCCTTAGCAAGAGGCTGAGATGGGTCACTCTTCAT
>NW_007054653.1:0-746 GCF_000164805.1 Carlito syrichta | reverse complement strand
AGCTGGCTAACTTTTTAGCTAAGATAGTTAAGTCAACTGTCTAGCCACAATATATCTAGTAAAGTCACCTAGTCAAGTCAACTGGCTAGCTAGGTAGCTTGTTATTAAAAGTCAGCTGGCTAGTCAGCTGGCTAGCTACTTAAGTCACCTAGTTAAGTCATCTGGCTAGCTAGCTGACTAGCTATATAGCAAGCTAATTAATGCAGCTGTCTGGCAAGCAGGTCAGCTATTTAAGTCAGCTAAGTTAAGTCAATTGGCTAGCCAGCTGGCTAACTAGGTAGCATCCTTGTTAAGTCAGTTGGCTAGCAAGCAGGGTAGCTAATTAAGTCAGCTACTTAAATCTGCTGACAAGCCTGCTTGCTAGCTCAGTAGAGAGCTAGTTAAGTTAGCTGGGTAGCCAGCTGGCTAACTAGTTAAGTCTGTTAGTTGTGTCAGCTGGCAAGCTGATTAAGTCAACTAGTTAAGTCAGCTGGCTAACCAACTTTCTAGCTATGTAGCTAGCCAGTTATGTCAGCAGTCTAGCAAGCTGGCTAGCTAGTTAAGTCACCTAGTTAATTCAGCTAACTAGCCAGTTGTCTAGGCGTGTTGCTTGCTATTTAATTCAGCTGGCTAGACAGTTGGCTAGTTCGATAAGTCTCCTAGTTAATTCAGTTGGATAGTCAGCTGACTAGCTATGTAGCAAGCTAGCTAATTCAACTGTCTAGAAAGCAGGTCACGTAGTTATGGCAGCTAGTTAAGTCAGCTTG
>NW_007054652.1:87687-227198 GCF_000164805.1 Carlito syrichta | reverse complement strand
CATTTTAAACTTTACTATAAGGCTACCGTAATCAAAACAGCCTAGTATTGGTTCAAGAATAGGTGTATGGACCAATGGAACAGGATAGAGATTCTGGAAGCAAAATCTCTATTTCTCAACCAACTCATCTTTGACAAAACCTCCACCAACAACTGTTAGAGAGAAGATAACCTATTCAGTAAATGGTGCTGGGAAGGCTGGCTGATTACATGCAGAAGATTGAAATAGGATCCCTTCTTATCACCATAAACAAAAATCAACCCTAAATGTATCAAAGACCTAAATGTACAACCTCAAACTATGAGAATTTTAGAAAATACAGGAGGCACCCTCATGGAAACTGGAATAGGCAATCAATTCCTGATTAAAACCCCAGATATTCATACCATAAGAAATAAGATAGACAAATGGGACCTCATCAAGCTAAAAAGCATCTGCAAAGCAAAAGAAACCACCAAGAGAGGGGGGCAACAGCCCACAGAATGGGGAAAAAAATATTTGCCAACTGCCTATCTGCCAAAGACCTAACATCCAGAAGGAATACAAATGTGTTGAAAATATAAAAGCAAACAGCCCCATTAAAAACTGAACAAAAGATACAAATAGACATTTCTCAAAAGAGACATACAAGCAGCCAACAGACACATGAAAAAGTCCTCAGCTTCACTATTCATTAGAGAAATGCAAATAAAAATCACATTGAGATACCACCTAGCTCCAGTAAAAATGGCCATCAGTAGCAAAACAACAAAAACAGATGCTGGAGAGGATGCAGAGAAAATGGAATGCTTCTACACTGCTGGTGGAAATGCAAACTTCAACCACTATGGAAAATAGTGTGACAATTTCTAAAAGAACCAGAAATTGATTTCCCATATGACCCAGCAATTGTCCTATTGGAAATATACCCAGAGAAGTTCAAATCATTCTACCAAAAAGATACCTGCACATGTGTGTTTATTGCAGCACGATTCACAAGAGCAAAAACATGGAACCAACCATGCTACCCATCAAAACTGGACTGGGGGTGGGGTACAATTCAGGGTTAAGTATACAAATCCACATCATAAAATTAAAAAGGAAAAAGAAGAAAATTTAAAAAAGAAAAGTAATAAAAAAGAAAACTAAAAAATTAGTTTGGCAGGGTGGCATACACCTTTCGTCTCAGCTATTTGAGAGGTTGAGGTAAAAAGATCACCTAATTCCAGGAGTTTTAGGCTGCAGTGAGGTGTGATCATGTCATAGCCTGAGTCATAGAGTGAGACTATGACTCATAACATAAAAATATAATACAAAACAATAAAACAAAATAAAATAAAATAATTATTAAAAACTGGACTGGATAAAAAAGTAGTACATATTGCACAGCCATAAAAAAGGACAAACATGGACTTCGCAGCAATTTGGATGGATTTAGCATATATAATACTCAGTGATCTATCACAGAAACAAATAACTGAGTACCACATTTTCTCACTCATAAATGGACCTTGAACATTTACTATAAATCTATAAGAAAGGGATTGGTAGTAGCCAAAGGAGGGAGGGAGCCACATAACATTAATAAGAGTACCTGATCTCAAACCAGGTGAAGTGGGGACCAAAGGGAGGCCCAAACCTTACCTGTATGATGATCATTAGTATACCTAATCCAGAATTGTACCCCACATCTTTAAAACAAAAAAGAAAGAGCTTCCAGTGACCAAAACAGAAACAATTTGAGTAACAAGATAAATAAAGTAGGATTATAACTAAGATTATAAAATGACTATCTATGAATTGATACTCACATAAGATAAGTGATAAATAAACAAATTAGGGAGAAGAGAATATTTTTTCACGCAGAAGATTCTAGATAATTTATGTCGATATTCTGATCTCAAGAAAGTAGAGCATAATTTCCCACACTATAAATGTGTCCTGACCACAGTGACTTCTTTTCACATAGTATAATACAAAAATGGCAAAAAATGGCAGTAAGTTTACATTGGAGATACCTGACAAATACTACCTCAGCCAGATAATCAAGGTCAACACAAAGAGTGATAAATTGTGTTGACAGTATGTACACATGATATGATATGATATAAGTAGCACTTTACATTTGTGATCTTCCTCTAAAAACTCATAACCCCAAGCTAACCATGAGGAATAAAAATCAGATGAATTTCAGTTGATGAGCATCTTACAAATAACTGAGCATTACTCCTGTAAATGTTCAAGGACATAAAAAACAAAGGAAGTCTAAGCAACTGTTACAACCAAGAGGAGCCAAAGAATACATGAAAACTCATGTAATGTACAATCTTGAATAGAATTCCGAAATAGAAAAAGAAGCCTAGGTGAATATTAAGAAAACTTAAGTGTAGTGTTTCAACAAGACCAGACTCCATTTACAGCTAAGGACATATGCAGAATCTCAAAAGATACTTTCTATTACTTTTTTGCTTGAAGAAGAAACAGAGTTATTACTGAGACAGTCAGTCCCTTTTCTCCCAGCCTTTAGATACCAGCAGAAGTCAGTTATCTATCTGTTTTTCAGTTCATGTGTGTATGTTAAGACAATATTAAGTCATTTATTTATTTTGACAGCAGCTATGGTCAAGATGTTAGTTCATGGAGAAGTAAATTTTATGTTTCAACACATCAATTACATGTAAGGCAAATTCTCTTCTGCTGTGACCCAAAGCAGGTGCTGCTTGCATTTTTCTTCACCATCATCATCATTATTATCATCATTTTCCTATTCCTCCTAATCATCATGATTACATATATGGATGTAATTCTTTATTCTTTATAAAGTGTTTTCACCTACCTTTTTTTTGAGTGTGACCTTTGTGAAATAATAAGGGTGTAAAGATTTATAAAAGTCAATGAAATTGTGTATATGTGTGTATGGCATATGTGTATATGCACATATTAAACATGTTTACACACATGCCAACATTCATGCAAACATATATACATTTATCAATATCAGACATTCATAGACTAATATTTAATATGTTACCAATAAGTGTCTCTCATATCCTCCTCCATTCTTTGACCCAAACCATTCCTCTCTTCCATATGAGCATGCATATTTAAATTTTCAAGTGACACAGATAGGCACATTAATTTGAGCCAAAGTGTGTTAAAAATACTCTAGAGACTGATATTACTGCATTAATGACAGAGTATTCATTTTAAAAAGTCAGGAATGACTAATATCTTATGTAATGAATGCTGTTGCTTAATGCATGAGTTTACAACAATTAAACCTGCTGTTTAGAATGTCTTGACAAAATGACTTGAATTGGAAATTATTCTCCTCAACTGATTTGAATAAAATTATATCACTGAGTAAAATTTAAACAATGTTTGCTAAAATAAAGTATATATTTTTTTGGTTTCTGTTCATATTCTCCTTCACTAGCTATACAGAGATAAGGCATAATAAAGATATGGATGGAGTAATGGGTTATCTATAAACAAATGTAGATTCACAAAATATTGAGGGCCATTTGACTAAAGAACCACCTAAATATCAAATTAGCTAGAAAAATTAGAAGAATAATTTTAGACTTTGGATTTGGTTTCCATTGCACAGAGCAAAAGATAAGTTAGAAAACTTGGGCTGCAAGACAATAAGCCCAATAAGATTTGCTCAAACATGGGTGGGAGAGATTTTAGTTATTGAATAAACATGACAATCTCACTGACATTAAGAACAAGAAACAGGTTTATCTGGATCTCATAGGACTGGAACTAGATTATCGGGAACTACTCTCTCTCTGTCTCACACACACGTGCACGAGCCTTATATCCCTTCCTTTTAGAAAAAAATAATAACTTCCTTTTTCTTTTCCCCCTCCCTCCCTCCCTTTATTCTTTCTTTCCTTTTCTATCAGCCTGTCCATTGTATTTTCCTTTCTGGAAATCAGCTTCTCTGCTTATTCTTTGTATTATCGTTCCTAGAACTATATCTTGAATACAGTTATGACTTGTCTTGGAGCAAGCTTTGTCTTTTACACTATATGAATTTTTATCCATAAAGCAGTATTTCACTATGAGGATAGTACCTCTGTCTTTCAGGTATTATTGTTTTTTGGAAAAAAACAAAAACAAACAAAAAACACAATGTGTCAATGGATTGTTTAGTTTTGACTCAATCTGGATGTTTCCAACCGAGTTCAGTGGAAATGTGAGGTCATGTATGCTGCTCCATTCTGGCAGCTGTATGGAGCAGGCAGCTGCATGGAGCAGGCAAATACACCAGCGAGAGCTAATCTAAATTATGTAGCCATCTACGGTTCACTTCATTTATTGCTCATCTGTAGTTTGACTTTTTAAATTGAGTTTAATCAATTAGTTATAAGTAGTTTTTGAAAACTTGTTATAGATCTCCACTGTCTTAGACTCTGTAGAGATTACAAAATAATCATATATTACTAGATTTGAAAGATTTTTGAAAATAGGGGGCCAGGTTCTGTGGCTCTGCCTGTAACCCCAGTACTTTGGGAGGCAGAGGTGAGTGGCTTGCCTGAGCCTGCGGGTTGGAGACCAGCCCAGGCATCTTGGCGAGACCTCCTCTCTGCAATAAATAAAAAATTAGTCTGGCATGGTAATACGTGACTGTAGTTCCGGCTACTTGGAAGGCTGAGGTAGAAGGATCCCTGAGCTCAGCAGGTCCACGCTGATAGGGCCGTGAGCGTGCCACTGCACTTTAGTCTGGGTAAGGGAGAGAGACTCCAACTCAAAAATAAATAAATAAATAATAAGAAAAAAAGAAAATAGGAAAGAAACTAACAATGCATTTGAGATAATTAGTAAAAAATTAAATTGCTAATTTTCATTGCACAAAATGTAATATTGTAATTGAGTATTGTAGGTTAAGTATAATATGAGAAAATTTCATGGAGTTGACAGGAATTTATAGGTGCCTAGAATAATGGGCAGAGCTTTTGGAATATAGGAAAAAGGACAGGTAATATAATTTAAAGTCACACATGATATAATCCTTTCTAAAGATAACATTTAATATAAGATGGAGGAGAAGGGGAAATAGAGGGAAATACGATTGGAGCAAGATTAGAGAGGACTGCTAGAATTTAACAAGGGCTTTTATAATTATGTACTTCTATAATAAGTACATAATAGAATAAAGTAAACAAATAAGCAAATATTGGGGAATCAGAGCCTGAGGCTAGGTAGACCATTTAGAAGTTTAAAAGTGAGGTAAGAGCATTTCTTTTGGTTTATTGCGATGGTTGTCAGTATAAAAAGAGCATGACAGTATGAGCTGGCATAAAATGAATAAATCTTGGCGTTCTAGCCCTGACTCTGCTCTGTTCTGGTAGTGTGTCTTAGAGCAAACCATCTGCTTTTTCTGGAATTTAGCTCATCCTCAAAATAATTTCTTCATTTTTATATTTTCTAAGGTTTTTTCTAGCTTGAGATTGGTAAAGCTCGTGACACATGCTGAAAAAAGTCCTTGCTACTAGGAAAAATAGGAAGATAGAGAAGATAGAAGAAACAGAAATCACATTAATATTTTTAACCTAGTTTTATGGATTTAGAATCCAAAATTTTATTTTACAACCTCTATCAGCTGTGTTGGCACAGGTGTAATACTAAAAATTGTAAGCCTAGAGCTGAAAAACATGTTTCATTTGTTCAAGAAAGGTAAGAAAGGTAATTTGCTTATCACACTTTATAAATGTTTTATATTTATATAATATAGATATAAATATTTCATATCCATGAAAAGATACCATATGTTATATTGATAAACATTTATGAATATATATATATATATATATATAATGGATAATGTGCATTTTTGCAGTAAAGCTGAAATAAAAAGTTAGTTTTCTTGTGGTGTGTTAGAAAATGTGATTCTATGGGATTTTTGATAAAGCAGTTCTGTTATACTCTGGAAATTAGTTGTGAATTTCAGCAAACTTGATTCCCTGCTGTGTGAAATGGGAAACTTGGAGAAAAGAAAAGATCTGTCAAGAGAATAAGTGAGCTCAATGCTTTGATTAACAGGTGGACAGGTGTTAGATTTAATTACCTCTAGAAAAAAGGAAATTTTGCTTTTCAGCATTAGTCTCACTATTCCTGATCATGGCAAACGTTTACAGAAGGAAGAAAAGGGAAGGTGTACATATTGAAAACATGTTTAAAGAAACATGGGTCTATGGTAGGAATTTAAATTATCATTTTATATAGATTTTATTATAAAATATATAAAACAGACTACAGAGATTATTCTCTATTTTTACTATTCAATTTTTAAAAAATATTGACATTTACCATATTTACTTCAGACTGATTTCTTAAGAAGCAAAATACTACAGATCTAAGTGAAACCCATGAGTTACTCTCCTTGACCTGTCCCTGTTTTACTCTTAGAAATTTAGTATCTTAAATTAATTTTGCTTATCGTGGAGAGAGAGGGTCAATGCTTATAGCAAAATAGAATTTCTTCATATTTACATAGCCATAAAAAGATACCATATGATACTGTATAGTGCATGTTAATAATTCCTTTTGAACAAACATTTGCATAATTTATAAAAATTGTCTTTTATTTTAAATAATGTATATAGAAATTATGTGTGATACATATTGCTCTACATTATTGCAAGTGCAAATATTCCAATTTTTATTTATGTATTCTCTTTCCAATGAGCATTTAAGTTGCTTCTATTTTTGTTTTATTATTAACTAGATGAACACTCTGATCATTTTCTTTTCAAAGAGATTATATCAATTTATAATCCCACCAATATGGTATATGATTTCTTACATTTTCATATCTTCACCATTAATTAAAATGTTCAGATTTTTAAAATCTTACTTTGTTTAATTTTCATTTTCTGTTTATCAATGGAATTAAGATATTTTTATGCTTTTCTTGGCCTTCCTGGTTTCCTTTTCTATAAATTGTCTTTTTGTAGTCCTTGACAATTTAACACTAAATTATATATATATTTTCATAATGATTTGTAGCAGATAAAAATAAAATATTTGTTATTTATTGGTAATTTTCTTTGTAAATATCTTTTATAACTTGATTTTTAAGACATTTCAATGCTTTATTTTGCTTGCTGAAATTTAAGTGCATTCACATTTATTAATATTTTTCTTTATATGACAGGCTTTTTTTTTTGGAGTCAGAATCTCACTCTATCACCCAGGTTGGAGTGCAGTGGCACAATCATGGCACCACAGCCTTGATCTGCTGGGCTCAGGTGGTCCTTCCAACTCAGCCTTCCAAGTAGCTGGGATTACAGGCACATGCCACCATGTCCAGCTAATATTTCAATTTATTGTAGAGAGAGGTCTCATCAAGTTTCCCAGGCTGGCTTGAACTCCTGGGATCAGGCAATCTCTAGCCTCCATTTCCCAAAGTGCTGGGATTACAGACATGAGCCACTGCACCTGACCGAGAAATATTTTTCTATCTTAAGGGATAAAATACTGTCTTATATTTACTGATGAAATTGAAAGTATTACAATTTAAGTATAAAAATAAATATTTGAGCCCATTTAAAATGTCATCTTCAGTGTATACTTAATATTTTCCACAGTGAAAACCAACATCATTTGCTGAGTGAGTTAACATTTCCTACACATCTACTGTCCAAAATCAAATTTACAAATAAGCATTTACTTCTTTCTGAGATTAATATTATAAACTGATATTAATAAGGTTAGTACTACCATCTACTTCTTCTAAGGTTAAATTTAATTTTTTCAAATTCTATATATATTTGTTTTGGAAGCTATAACAAGAAATGAAAATGCTATTAAATTATTAATTAAAATTACATTACACTTAGTAGGTTAACTTGGAAATAATTTGCCTTTGTGACTTTAAATTTTTTCCATGAATATAATGTATATCTTTATTTTTTCAGATGTTTTTATGTATAATACCTTCATATCTTTCATTAGATTTATTCTTGGGCATTTCATATCTGTGTTATTTGGTAAATAGCAATTATTACTATTGCTACAGTTTCTAAATGGCTATCACTGAAGTTAAACTTTTACCAGAAAAAACTGCTGAATTAAATTTTATTAAGTCTTATCTTGACAATTTTTGTATTTAATGTAAGTAGGGGATATGTTTATATCTTTATTTTCAAGTATTATACATTTTCTTTTTCTGTATTTGCCTTATAATCATAGCTAGAATTTATAGTAACATTTTGTGATTTTATTTTAGATTGCTTGGGATTTTCTATACAGAAATTCATTCGGATTGGGACTGTTTTACTTCCCTTTTGATAGGTATGCCTTTTATTTCATTCTCTTTCATTATGATGCTCATAAGAACTTCTATTCTTATGTTGAATAGCAATAGTGAGAACAGATATCTTTGTATTTTTCTTAAAATTAGGGGGTATTCAGTATTTACAGTTACATATAATTTTAGCTATAGGATTTTTGAGGATTTTCCATATCTATTGGAATAATTTCCCCTATATTCCTGGCTTTCTGAGAATTTTTATATTATGAGTGGGATTTGAATCTTTTCAAATGCTTTTTCTACAAGTGATATGTTCATGTGAGTTTTTTTTTTCTTGACTTATTAATTTGTAGATTACAGTGATTTATTTTAAGGCATTAAGCCATTGCTACATACCTGAAGTAATTCCAAGTGATTCTACACTTCTGTTGGAACAAAAATTTACTATACTTTTTAGACTGTTGTTTTATGAACATCTTTGTAAAATGAAAAAAGCAATCCTTTTTCATGAATACAGAGTAGATTAAATAAACTATTTTATTGCTAATAGGCTAACAGACTTATCTTTATATATTTCATATCCTTACAATTTTCTTTCAAGAATTATTTTTCATAGCACATTATATCATTGGTCCTTTTGTCCATATAAGAGCTATCCCTCTTCACTCAAAGAGTCCTTCCTTCTAGAAAATGTTGAATCTCAGCTTCTTTTCAGCAAGTCTGCATTCCTGATATATTTATCATTATTCTATAAGGCAAATATTGAAGTCTAGTGCTTTGTTGTCTTATCATTTTATGTATTAAGTGTTATTTTATGTCTAAGCTACACCTGAGAAATTAAATTTAGATGGGGGTTATAACTCAGTTATTAAAGTTGTTTAAAATACTCTAGTTAATAGTCTTAGAAGCAAAGTTGTTCTAAACTGCCTGTTCTCAAATTTAAGCATGTATAAGAATCATCAGGAGAGCTTGATAAAGTGAAGATTGCTGGACTGAATTTCAGATTCAGTAGAAATATGTGTGTGAAGAAGCCAACTGTTTACATTTATAGCAAATCCCCAGGTGTTACTGACGTTGTTGGTCTGGGGACCACAGTTTTATACCATCTTTCCAAAGAGTCTATCTGGTATTAGCATTCCACTCAAGAGCATTGAGAAGAAAGTATAGCACAGTAGAAACACATGGTAATGTGTTGCCATGATAATGATTATACCATAAGAGCAATCTCCTTTTGCTTGGTGCTTTGCTTTTTACAAAGCATTTTTACAAAGCAGTGTGTTGGACACTAACATTATATTTATTTTTCACAACAGTAAGTTGGAGCTCATGAAACTGAGTGAATTCTCCAAAGTTGCACTGTATGTCAGCTGCAGATTAAGCTTTGAATCTAGACTAGCACACTCTACATTTCCATATTTTATTTAAGTATGAAAATAAGTGCTCTTATATAGATTAATGTTATTTATCCCTCCTGCATTCTCATAATATTAATAGATATCAATTTCTTCAATGTATAGATGCAAAATTGATGCTCAGAAAAATAGCTACCTTGGCTAAGTACAAACCACCCTAAGCCTTATGTTAACTGTTGTGACATTTTGGGTTACCATATTTAGTGGCATGCCACAGTAAAGGACTGGGAGTGACCCAAACCTCGCACAAACAAGAATATGTTAGGTTAAATAATTTAAAAGCACAACTTTCAGTTAATCTGCATTTTGCTATTACCACCTTTTGGAAATTCTTTGCAATGTCAGTGATAAAATACTTCTGCTAGAGTGAAATGCTCAAATTGTCTCCATACCCCATATGTCGCTGCTTTGTTTCATTAAAAAATATTATCACCCAAAAAGCAAATAAATTAGGAGCTCCGGAAAGGCAAATATTTCAGGTACCATGATTACTTAAGTAATACCAGTCCCTCAACAACATGAATCACATTTTAATTAGCACTGCATATCAACTGTAAGTAACTGAATAATTGATAGGTTTCCAGTCCCACAAGTTGCTATGTAAATACCAGATGTACAGTAACCAATACTCAGTGGCTAATCATGTCACTTCTTTAGAAATCGGTCAATGATTGGTCACAGCACATTAATTGTGAGGTTCACATACAGACAACAAAGTATGTATTTGTATAGCCTCCTTGCTTCCTAGGATAAACCCACATATAATTTTACAAAATTGGATCATTGAAAGAGGAAATTTTCCAACAAAGATGAAAGCGCAGCACAGAAATAAAATGGAAATCCTGAATGTGAAATTCAAATAGAATGTAGGTGAAAGTCTAGAAGAAGTAGCTGACTGTGATGTTATTCTCACTGCTGATATTCTAGAGAGTTCATATACACTACATGAGGACTGAGAAAAGATGGACTTCTCAATAAAAATTAGGAATATGGTAGTAATGGAAAGGATAGTGATATCCCAGAAAAGTGACTGACACTGGCAGAAACTTTACAGTAAAGGAACTCTAGGAGATTTTTCTTAACATTAAGGAAAAAAAAGATTTCATGTATGAGGTTTCATCTAAACCTAGAAAAAAGTCTGACAACTCACCAACGTATAGAAAAGATGCTTATGCCATATCATAAGTTTTCTAAGGAGAAGAAGGCAAGCACTGTTCAAACTTTGATATGTTTTTCACAAAATGATAAAACATGTTGCTATTCAATGTTTTTAGTATTTTAAACTATAGTGTGCAAAATAAATATATTTTCATTTAAGGAATTTTAATAAATTTATAACCCACAGTAGGCTGTCTTTAAATGTTTTGACAAAATGTTTAAAGGTCAAGGAACAATGATTATTGTCCCCATTGATTATTAAGATCTATTTACATGGTTTCAGCTTGTATGCCTTTTATGATACCTCACTATGAAAAACAAGAGCTTTATAACATAATCATTATTATTAAAATATCTATATTTAAAAATAGATAATTGTTTTACATTTAGTTATTTGATCCATTTAGAGTTGGGGTTTGTGTATGGTGATAGGTGGGGGTCCTGTTTCAGTCTTCTGCATGTGGTCAGTCAGCCGGTTTTCCCAGTTCCATTTACTAAAAAGGCTCTCCTGTCTCCAGTGGTTGTTGATGGAGGCGTTGTCAAAGATGATTTGGTTGAGAAATTGAGGTTTTGCTTCTAGATTCTCTATCTTGTTCCATTGATCTATGTGCCTGTTCTTGTACCAATACCAGGCTGTTTTGATTATTGTAGCCTTGTGATACATTTTAATGTCTGGAAGTGTAATATCTCCCGCTTTGTGTCTTTTGCTGAGGATTGTTTTGGCTACTCATGGTCATTTATGTTTCCATAAAAACCTCCTTGCACTGATAAAGGACTTTGGCAAAGTCCCAGGGTACAAAATCAATGTGCAAGAGACATACGCATTTTTATACATTTATACACCAACAATAAATAGGCAGAAAATCAAATAAAAAGCACAATCCCATTTACAATTGCCACAAAAATAATAATGAAATACTTTGGCATCTTCCTAACCAGAGAAGTGGAAGAACTTTACAATGAAAACCAGAAAACACTGCTCAAAGAAATCTAAGAAGACACAAACAAATGGAAAAATACTCCATACTCATGGACTGAAAGAATCTACATTGTTAAGATGTCCATCCTACTCAAGGCAATCTACAGATTCAACACAATACCCATTAAAATACCAACATCATTCTTTTCAGATGTGGAAATGACAATTCCTTATATCATTATACTTTAAGAAATAATACATTATACAGATTGTAGTTGAAATTTCATCTGGCTTTCTCCTTTCTTTCCCGGAGGTAATAACTACCTTAGATTTGATATACATCAAGATAGGTGTGAGGTTTATTAAAATAATAATGTTTTAAATTATCACTGACTTTGGAATGAAACTGGCTATGTTTACATATGGTTTTGACAAGTGGTTAGCCAGAGACAAGTCATTTAACTTCTGTGATTTCCAGTTTTCTCATGCACAAATTAGGAATAATCCCACCTATCTCACAGAATTGAGTAAGAATGAGAAATTCTTGATATAAAGCTTTCACAATTAAGAAGTTAAATATAAAGTAGATATTAAGCTATTGTTATTATGTCTGCTGCCCACTTAGGAGCATTTGAAATGAAGAGATAGGTGTTCAAGTTTCCTGACATGGATTGTTCTTCCTCTTGAGCTATCCCACAGCTCTTCCTTTGAACACATGGAGTCATTCTTCACTTTTATGTTATCTTCCTGTTTTGAAAGCAGCTGTGACTGAGTGGCTCACTTCTCAGAATCACTTCTGCCCTGAAGCTGACAGTAGTCCTACAGCAAAAAAATAATAAAAAGTGAAGTTCTAGGGTGTGAATCCTGCATTAAAGAAAAAAATAATTGTGCATAATAATTAGAGGTTGGATTCTTTTTCAGGTTGTATACACGTCAGGCAATTTAATATTGGTGGCATTGCCCACCCTCCAAAGCTGTGGGAGTTTGTTGAATGTATTTGTTTGGTATCGAGTATCATTTGCCTTCTTGTGGTCACAACCATATAATATCACTTCAACAAAAGAGAAGGGAGCATCCCAAGACATTCTTAGCATTGGAATGTTTGTTCCAGCACCAACACAGTTAGAGGAATATTTTTTTAACATTTTCTTTTCTGAAAGCAGACGTACTTTTCTCCTAGACTTCATTGTCAGTCTGGGCTCATTCCAACTAATCAATAAATAAAGCCCAGTTAAGCCACATTTATTTCCAGAAGCAAATAGCAATCAGTGCATTACTGTGGGAGCTCAGGCCCTATCCATCAACTGATTAAGTAAACAATGAAGATTGGGGATTTGAGACTTCAGTGTGAAGGGAAACTGCCTCCTCGAAGGCAGGGAAATGAACCAAGACACAGATTAATACATTACCCTGCTTAACTATCCCAAGAATAAGTGCAAATCTGCATTTCACTTAAAATATAATTACTTCTTTGACATATGTCTTTTATCTGGATTTAGTGTTTTTTTTCTTTTGATGATTTTTGCAGAAATTAGTAACTTTAAAACATTTTGATAATTACCTACTATTTTAAGTATGTTTGTATATTTTTCTCACTTAATTTATGCCCACAATAAAATTTTAAGAGCCTAAGTTTACAGTGGTAACATTTTCTGTGCTTATTACTCAACTGCCACTTTATTAAAATGATTCATTTACTTAATTTATCCTTTCACCTACATTGTAATCTCCTTAAAGGCACAGAACAAGTCTCATTCAACTTGTAGCTTTCATAGACACTTGCTTGGTAGGTGCTCAATACATATTAATTGTTTGAATGAATAGAATAGAGAGTTAAGATTTGAAAATCCTCTAAGTATCTATCTGATTTTCATATTCTTGCCCTCTCAAGGTGATGTTACCTGATTTTAATTTTGATGTGATAGGATCAAGTTACATTGCTATAGAACACCTGAATGACCTTCCACAAGATATTTCACTTCTTTGGACTTCACATACTTAATGAAAGAGGAGGTAAAGGTAATTTGTAAATGTTTCTTCCAGTTCTAAACTTATGTGTAATTTCTCTTGGAAAGAGATAGAAAGAGAGGTTTGCTTTATTCACAATTTAACTCTTAGGTATTCTTTTTTGTTATAATGGTGTGGTAAGACACGTCACTGCTGAATCAAATGTAGAGACATAAGTTATAAGAGGGCTGAGGAAGAGGCAACTGTTTCTTCTTTTAGTGAAAGCTCAGAATTCTTCAACTTTACCTAGGCATTATTAACAAACAAATAATATTCATGTAAGCATTTCTTATGCAGCAATAACATTAGCAGATAATATAGTGAAATCAGGATTTAAATAAAGAAGGATTAATCTTAGCAGTTTAATTTGATAAACTGTATGTAGAATTATGTGTTTATAATTAACCTTCTACCCTAGATTTCACATACCATGAGGGCAAGAATAAATCCATCTTTTTCACAGCAGATGGTTTCTGGAACATTTAGTGCACTTATTGTGTGTACCTATATTTATTTAAATACATATGTGTGTAATATAAATCCACAGTAACACTTTTTAGTGCATTTATATTTAGATCGACTTAAATATTTTCACTTATATTTACAGACTTACAATGCTGCTGAATAGAATCATAAACCTACTGCTTCAGACCCTAAAGTTGAGGCCAATATATAGCATCAATTCTGTAATAAATCAGTACTCTAAGCTGATGTGGAGAATGACTGTTTATTTATTTAAACTCCCAGGGACTTTTCAACAATGAGTATATCTTATGGAGCCTGGTTTTCATGTGAGACCATCACTATCTTTTTTGAAACTTTGTTAAGAATATATCTAGCCATATTTTTTCACTTTATGAAAAATATAAAGATAATAATGCCATACTGTTTCTATCATTTACTTCATCACAGAAAAATGGAGGTAAGGTAATAACAGGACTTACTCTTTTAAAACATCGTTTTGGATTCAGTATGAAGAATATCTACTCATGGGACAAATCAAAACGTGGAGGGCCCTGAGAAAAGGCAGAGGTAGTAAGTACTTCACACCAGAGCTGTGATGTAGGTACATAGTGGCTCATAACTATAAAGGGGAAAGAAGCAGGCACACTTGAGAAATATTTAGATATTTGAATTTGTTGTGCTTGGTGATTGGTAGGAGGTGAAATAAGGTTTAAAAGGTGACCTCCGTGTAACTGACTTGAGGTTTAAAAGGGCCAGTTGAAGTCATTTAGATACAGTTTGATGTATTATTTATTGACTTAAACTTAGTCTGAATATTCAAATTCTTCATTATTATTTAATGTTTGTCTAATCATAGCAATATTTTATTGCTTTTTACTTTTATAAATTATTCTCTTTTTATTTTTAGTGAATTTTCTAGATTGTTAAAAATTAATTCCTACTTGTTTTTTCCTTCTACATCTATTTGCCTAAGAAAACTATGTGCTAGTATTTCCTTGATGTGTTTTAATTTTTATCATTTATTATGAGAATCTTTGTCATTTAACAGAAGCATTTTAAAAGAATACATTTTTGTTTTAATTGATATATTTGATTTTAGTTTAGTTATGTATTTTTGCTTTTCCTTTTTTCTTTTCTTTTCTTTTCTATTTTTTTTTTTTGAGTTGGAGTCTCACTCTGTCACCCAGACTGGAGTGCAGTGGCCGCTCCCGGCCACCGCAGACTCGAACTGCTGGGTTCTGGCAATCCTTCCGCCTCAGCCTTCCAAGTAGCCAGAATTACAGGCATGCGCTACCATGCCCGAATAATTTTTTGATTTATTGTAGAGATGAGGTCTCACTGCCCAAGCGGGTCTCGAACCCGCGGGCTCAAGCAATCCACTCACCTCAGCTTCCCAAAGGCGCGGGATTACAGGCTGAGCCACCGAGCCCAGCTCCTTTTTTATTTTCTAAAATAATTTAATGAGGCGTGTTTTCTTTGTTTTTTTCCCCCAATTTTTAAAAAAATATGTTGAGTTATCTTTAAGTTTTTCCAAAATGTTAAATCTAAACATTTTCTGTTTTTCAAAATAAAACAATAAAATACAAAGATGAGAAACTAATGTGCTATATACTAGAGGTTGTAAACCTATACTGATTAGTATGACCATCTCAAAAGCTTTTTACAGTCTCAGTGCTCAGACCACACTTCCTACCAGTTAATTCATAAATTACAGGGTGAAATCCAGTCATATACATTTAAAAAACAGAAACAAAATATTTGAATGTCTTCAGTGTTCCACTAAGAGAGTCATCGCATCAAAAATCTTGGCAGGGATGGCTGGAAGGCTGGAATCAACTGAGATAATCTAACGATGTAACAACGTGACTTCCTTAGTATCATTCTGTTTTTGATTGCTTTGTTTGTTTTCAAGATAAAATTATAGAATATTTTTTTACCAGATAAATTAAAATATTTTGTATTATTTTTAAAAGAGCATACTTTTCATTTATTTTTATTATTTACTACTTAAACTGAAATGAAATAGGTTTCATTTTCATACACAGATAATTTTGTTTTTATTTCTTTCTAATTCTGGAAATTTCCTTAAAGTGTGTCTTTAGAACTGCTTCTGTGGTAAATTTTATGATTTCCTTCTTATAAAGTCTTTTATTTTTAGGGTACACCTTTAATTAAAATATAACATAAATACAATAGCATAAAGTATAAGTGCAATACAAATATAATTACTCAAAAGAAAAGAAAATATATAGAGATGTGTAAACAAATGTTCATATCATTCTTTCTTTGTAATACCTCGAAACTGAAAACTATCCAAAGGTCTATCAGCAGAGGAAAATATAAACAATCAGGTACAACCATATTTACCATTATATGAATGTAGTACTAATATAAAATACACTAGTATATAAAGTACTAGTATTCAAAATACTGTTTAGCAATAAAAACAATGAACCTTTGATTCATACAGCTACAGGGATGAGTCTTAAAATAATTATACTGGATGTAAGAATCCAGACAAAATGGAGTACATAATAATCACATTCATATAAAACTCTAGGAAATGCAAATTAATATCTACAGTGACAACAAGTAGACCAGTAGATGCTAGAGTGGAGAAGAAGAGTAGGAAGATGGAGTATTTTACTAACTTGATTGTAGCGACAGTTTCATATGCCAAAACTTATTAAATTATACAGTTTAAATATTTGCATTTGGTGTATGCCAGCTACATACCAATGAAGTTTTTTTTTTGAAATGTATAGGTGTGTGTAATGTGCATCCAAATGAAGAAACAAGATGTTATCTATAGCAGAGAAGCCCAGTAGATACCTCCTTCCAGTCACTTTTTCCACATTACCAAATATAATCATATTTGAATTTCTAACCCCATGATTCATTATGCCTACTTTTAAACTTTATATAAATGGAATTGTATTTTATGTGTATTTTGTCTATTTTGCTCAGCATTTTATTTGTGAGATTCATTTGTGTGTTGCATTTATTAATTATCATGGTTTTTTTCAATTGTATTTTATTGCACTGATAAAAATATATATAAATAATCCTGTTGATTGACATGTGGTTATTCTGAATCACACAGTTATGAACATTCTTATATGTGCATTTTGAATATTCCTCAAATACACACATATCTAGAAGTGAAACTTTATATCTTGTGACTGGTATGTATTTAAATATTTAAGATACTGCCAAACTCTCAAAGTGTTTGTACCATTTTTATTTTAATCACTGGTCTCTGAGATTCAAAGGTTCTCTATATCTTTACTGACACTTGATCTGCTCAGTCTAGATATTGTGATAGATTTTTAACATTCCCTCATTATGATTTTAATTTCCCTTATTACTAAAGATGTTCAAAATATTTTCATGTGCATGCTGGCAATCTGTATATCTTCTTTATAAAATATCTATTCAAATCTTTTGCCCATCTTTTATAGTATTGTGAGCTTCCTTATGAAGTTTTCATAATTCATTAACTAATAAGATATAAGTATTGTATTAGATATGGTGAGAGAAGATATAGAAAACAAATAGGCAGTATGGGTCCTGGTAAGAAAGTAACAAACTTCTTATAAGCCTATAGGACTGAAGCACAAACACTCCTTCAATAACAAACTCCCTGCAAGCCTCTCAGACTAGAGCAAAAAACATTGACTTCCTGGAATTAAAAAACACTCCACTATACCTCCAGCTGATTAATGCTAAGTGCCAACCAATCAGCTCACTACTAGGCCTCTACCTCCAGCTGATTGGTATCTAGCACTGACCAATCAGTACAGCTAGTGCCAACCAATTAGCTCGCTGCTAATGGCGGCTAATCAGCTATATTCTGGGACTATATAAGGATCTGGTTTCAGCCCCAGATCTATAACCTTTCAGGTCCCCTCCCACTGTGAGAACTTTTCAGGCCTGGTAATAAATCTTACTTTCTTACCACCCTGTCCCTCATTCCTCCTGGCCGCAAGACAAGAACCTGGGCTCTAAGAGCTAAGATCATGGGAGCTGCTGAAGATCATTGGAGCTGCATATAATGGAAGCTGAAGAGGCATTGCACCCCAGGGGCTGGCTAGTCAGCTGAGGAACAGGCAGAACTGGTAGAAGTCAGAGAGCTGCTGACAGAGTAAAACTAGAAGCAAGATTGATGAGTGAGAGAGAAGAGCCGAGCAAGATTATGGAGCAGAACTGAGACATTCTTGGCGCTTGGCTTGCCAGCCCAGCAGAGCTGACACTCTCAAGGGCATGGCTTGCTAGCCCAGCAGAGCCAACACTCTCAGGGTCTGACTTGCCAGCCCATCGAGCTGACACTCTTTGGGCTTGGCTTTCCAGCCTATTGAGCCAATAGCTGACCAGATGAAAACCATATCAATGGATTTGCAAATATGTTTTTCCCAGTTTGTGGCTTGTTATTTAATTATCTTAACAGTATCTGCAAAGAGCTATAGTTTTTTATTTTGATGAAGGTCAATTTGTATATTTTTTCTTCATAGATAGTGATTTTGACATCATATCTAAGAAAGCCTTGCCTAACTTATGCTCCTATGGATTATGTTTTAATTTTGAAGTGATTTTATTTATTTCATTTTGTTTTGTTTTGCTTTGTTTTGTTTTAGAGATGGGTTTTGTTCTGTCACTTAGGCTGGAGTGAAGTGGTGTAAAGCATTTTAGGTACAGGATTTACATTTGGGTTTTTAATCCACTTTGAATTAATAGCATGTATTTGTGAAGTATGGATTGAGGTTCATTGTTTTGAATATGGATACTTAATCATTCTGACACCACATTTAAGACTATTCTCCAAAGAATTGGCTATGTACTTTTGCCAGATCAATTGATTGTTTGTGTATGTGTGTATTTCTAAACTCTTTATTCTGTTCCATTTTTTGACCTATTTTTCTATTTACATTACAATACTATACTGTTTGGATTTTGAAACCTTTAGATCATTTTGTACTTGGGTAGTGCCAGTTCTCCAGCATTATTCCTCTTTTAGAAAATTGTTTGAACTATTACAGGTACTTTCAATTTCCATATGGATTTTAAAACAACTTGACAATTTTTCCAAGAAAAATAAAATAAAATTTAAAAACTGCTGATATTTTGACTTGGAATCTATTGCATTTATAGAGAAATATGGAGAAAATTTACACCTTAACACCACCGAGTCTCTCAATCCATGAAGACTATGTATCTCTCTCAATTTCTTTAGATCCTTTATAATTTCAGGCATGTTTTGTGATTTCCAGTGTTCTAGTCTATATATTCTGTGTTACATTTTGCCCAAGTATTTCATATTTTGATGGTCTCTTGTAAATAATATTTTTAAAATGTTAACTTTTATTGTATATTATTAGTTATAAAGATGGCTGATTCTCCATCCTACAACCTTGATAAGCTCATTTATTAAGTCTACCAGTTTCTTTATAGATTCCATGGAATTTTCTATATAGAAAACAAAATTAATTGTATAGATTTGGACTTCTTTCTTTATAATCTGGATTAAATTTTTTTCTTATCTTATTACACTGGTTGCAGCCTCTAGTTGAATAAAAGTGGTGAAAGCTGGTACACTTGCTTTGTTCCTCATGTGTCTGTGTGTGGGGGGGACTTAATTGTCCACTAACAAGTATGCTATTAACTCTATGCTATTCATAAATTCTTTTTATCAGACAGAAGTTCTAATTACATTATACTATATAACAACTTATAGCAAATTTTCTGACTTGAAATAATAAACTATAATCTTAGTCTGTAAGTTAGGAGTCTGGGAGCAGTTTAACTCTTGTTCTGGGTCAAGATCTTACATAAGATTGCATTCAAGCTGTTTGCTATAGCAGTCATCTTTTAAAAATATAATTTATATCTGTTTATGCAGTTTATAATATTTACTATTTATTTTATTAGACATTATTTACAGATATCTATATTTTTAGGCATACATTCATAAATTTATATATACTATATGTTCATATATAGTATATATAAATATGCATTTAAATATGAATTCATGACAGTGTCACAAAATATTTGTTATGGTATTCATTCTCATAATCAAATTAAGAATGCTTATGTGGCGGCATGCTATCAGAGTGGGAGACCTAGTGGCAGACAGTTTGGGAACTTGCCCAGGAAGATCTGCTGGAGTGAGCTGAATGCTGGCAGTGAGACAACAGAAGGAACATAGAGAGGGAGTCTGAGGCAGACTCCAAAGGAAGCAACAGGAAGAACTCACCCTGAGCCTGGATGAGGCTCCAAACCCTTACCACCAGGTCCTGAGATAAGGAGACTAGTAACTGCTGGGAAGGGATCAGTAGCTCCCAGTAGAGAAACTGAGCAGACTAATGCCTGGGCAGAGAAGTGCTCCAGAGTAGTCTCTGAGGAAAAGCAGACATGCATCTTGAGACCAGACACTGATCTCTGCGTTGCATTGGGGCTACTCTTTGTGACCTCAGAAAACATTGCCCTCCATGCACAAGCCCTGGTGGATAATGGCATATGCTGAAGTCCAGACAATTCACCATCCACCTTGAGTCAACTGCTGGGCAATAGATTCAGACAGCGGAACTGACAGAGAAAGAAGATAATGGCTGTATTCTTTGTTTGTTTGAATATCTCATTTGGTTGTTTGTTGATTGGTTTTCTCTTTTATTTCCTTCTAGTTATGTTTTTCTAGGTTTTTTTTTCTATATTTCTTTCATCTTTTCCTTTCTCCTCCTTTCCATTTTTCCCCTCCTTCTCTCTTTTTTCCCTCTTATGCCCTTGGACTCAGGGGCTATGCATGCATACCTACTGTAAGGACATATGTACAGAGAAGGAGAGCAAGTCCCAACTGACCCATTCACCAGATACAAAACATGAAAGCCTGACAATAAGTTCTGAATACTTGCAGCACCCCTCACTCCCTAGTAAGTGTTCAAAACTGTCCCCAAATGTGGTGAACTCTTAAGGATGTTTCCCTTTAAATGTGATATATGCTGTGGAGAGGCATCTGGAACAGAATTTCAAAATAAAACCTTGACCTTGAATGACCAAAAAAGAAAAAGAAAAAAAGAAAGAACAACTTCTGAGGCACAAACAATGGGTATCTCCAAGAATGATAGTACCCAGAGGATACTTATAGGGATCAGAGAACTGCTGGATACAATGAATAAAAATCAATAAATACAAAGGCTAAAACTAAATGAAATTGTGAAAGAGCTGGACAAACTCAAGAAAGTGTACTTGAAAATGACATAAATAAAGAACTCCATCCAAATTACAAACTGACAAGCATGGGAAGCAGAATTGACCAAGCAAACAAAAGAGCTGGAAGACCAAAATATGAAATTAACCCAACTTATTAAAAATACAGAAAAAAAAAAAACTTTGGAAAGAGGAAATCCCCAAGAGATGTACAGTTTTATCAAGAAACGAAACCTACATCTTATCAGAATACCTGAAATAAAAAGAGAAACAAAAAAATATCCTGGAAAAAACATTCCATGAGACCATTCAAGAAAACTTCACTCATTTGGCCAGAGAACAACTATGCAAGCACAAGAGATTCAGAGAACCCTTGCAAAACATCTTATGAGAATACCAACCCCTAGACACATAGTAATTTGACTACACAAAGAGTGTGTAAAAGAAAAATTTCTAAAGGCAATAAGGGGAAAAGGTCCGAGTACCTATAGGGGAGACCAATCAGAATTGCTTCAGATTTATCTGCAGAAACATTATAGGCCAGAAGGAATTTGACTCCAATGTTTGATGTTCTCAAAAATAAACAATTTCAAATAAGAATTTCCTTCCCAGCCAAGTTAAACTTCATCAATGAGGGAGAATTGAAATACTTCCCAGACATTCAATCCTTAGGAGAATATGCTGCTTCAAGACCAGTTCTACAGAAGATGCTTAAAAAGATATTGTGCACAGAAGAAAAAATAAATAAAAGAAAAACCATATAATTCACAAGATCACAAACAAATACAGAAGCAGGAGAACATAAAGCATCCCTGCAAAAATGAAAACACAATATATGTGAACACAAAAGCTAAACAAACAAAAAATAGCCTTATAAGAACATTATGGCAGAGAGAAACTCTCACAATTCAATAATCAGCCTGAGCATAAATGAACTAAATGCATCACTGAAAAGGCATAGAATGGCAAACAGGATAAAAAAAAATATATAACCCAGTAATTTGCTGCCTCAGGGAAACTCATCTTGCCACAAAGGACACTCACAGACTCAAAGTTAGAGAATGGAAAACAAATTTCCAGGAAAATGGATCAAGAAATGCAAAAGTTGCAATCTTAATATCAGACAAAGCAAACTTTAAGTTATCAAAAATTTAAAAAGACCCAAAAGGACACTACATACTGATAAAAGGTCCTATCCAACAACAAGACATATCCATCCTAAACATATATGCACCTAACACAGGAGCACCAGCTTTTATAAAGCAGCTACTAAGTAAACTAAAAAAAGATATTGACTCTAACACTGTCATAGCTGGAGACTTAAATACCTCACTAACAACCCTTGATAGATCACTGAAGCAAAAAATCAGCAAAGAGATCTGGAACATTAACTTGATGCCTGACCAAATGAACTTAGTAGATAACTACAGAACACTCCACCCAACAACCCAGAATATACATTGTACTTATCACCACTTGAAATGTACTCCAAGATCAACCACAATCTCAATTATAAATAAGCATAAATGAATTTCACAAATTGAAATACTTCCATGCAAATTCTCAGACCACAGTGATACAAAAACAAATATCACCATCAACAAAATTCACCCCAAATCCACAAAGACATGGATACTAAACAATAGGATGCTGAACAGCTACTGGGCCAACACAGATGTCAAAACAGAAATTTAAGAAATTCCTGGAAACAAATGAAAACCAAGAAACATCTTACAAAAAGCTCTGGGATGCCATGAAAGCAGTAACTGAGAGGGAAATTTATAACTTTCAAACATCAAGAAAATAGAAAGAGAACAAGTTAACAGCCTAACAAATCACCTAATGGAGGTGGAGAGCCAAGACCACCAAAACCCTAACTTCAGCAGAAAATTCAGTTCACCAAAATAAAAGCCCAAACATGGGATATAGAAGACAAAAATTCCATAGAAAAAACAGACAAACAAACAAACAAAAAAGCTGGCTTGTTGAAGAGATAAACTGATGAATCCCCTAGCCAAAATGATCAAGAAAAACAGAGAAAAGGCCCAAATAAACCAAACCCGAAGCACAAAACATCCAATCACAATTGACCCCAAAGAAATAAAAATGATTATCAGAGATTACTATGCACACCTGTGTGGAAATAAACTCAATAAGCTAAATGAAATGGAGGACTTTCTCACATCACACAACCTCCCAAGGTTGAAACAAGAAGAAATTCAGATGCTAAATAGACCAATGATATCCCAGGAAATTGACTGTGTCATGAGAAAACTGCCTACAGAAAAGAGCCCTGGACCAGATGGATTTCCAGTAGAATTCTACAAAACATACAAGGAGATGATAGCAATCCTATTGAATTTATCCCAAGCAACTGAGAAACTCAGAGCTCTCCCAAAATCATTTTATGAAGGTAATGTCACACTGGTACCCAAACTGGGTAAAAATCAAACTAAGAAAGAGAAATACAGGCCAATATCCCTGAGGAAAATAGATACAAAAATACTCAACAAGATTCTAGCAAATCAAATCCAACAACACATCTCAAAAATCATCCACCATGACCAAGCAAGCTTCAGCTCCAGGATGCAGGACTGGTTCAACATGTATAAGACCATAAATATAAGTAAGTACATCAACAGATATAAAAATAAGAACCACATGATTATATCATTAGATTATATTATTAGAAGCTTTTGCTAAAATCCAGCATTCCTTCTTGATAAAAACCCTCTAACACCCAGGCATAGAGAGAACATACTTCAAAATAATAAGAGCCATCTATGAAAAAACCCACACCCAACATATTGCTAAACAGAAAGAAATCAGAAGCATTTATTCTGAAAACTAGAACAAGACGAGGTTGCCCACTTTCTCCTCTCCTATTCAACACAGTGTTGGAAGTCCTATCTCAAGCAATCAGGCAAGAGAAAGAAATCAGGGAATTCCTAGGAAAGGAGGAAGTCAAGTTATCCCTCTTTGCTGATGGTATAATCCTATATCTGTCAACAACCTCCTTGTTCTGATAAAGGACTTTGGAAAAGTGTCAGGGTGCAAAATAAACACATAAAGACAGTAACATTATTATACACCAACAAAAAACAGGCAGAGAACCAAGTAAAAATCACAAACCCATTCACAAGAGTCACATAAAACAGAACTACTTCAGTATCTTCCTAATCAGAGAAGTGAAAACCCTTTACTATGAAAACTATAAAACACTGATCAAAGAAGTCAAAAATGACACAAAACATGGAAAAATATTCCATGCTCATGAATAGGAAGAATCAACATGGTTAAGATGTCAATCCTACCAAAGGCAATCTACAGATTCAATAATATAACCATTAAATTACTGGAATTATACTTCTTAGACCTGGAAACAACAATACAGAAATTCATATGGAAACCTAAACAACCAAGAATAGCCAAAACAATCCTTAGCAAAAGAAACAAAGTGTGAGTTATTACGCTTCCAGACTAAACTTTGCTATAAGGTTACAATAATAAATACAATCTAGTATTGGTACAAGAATAGGCATATAGACCAATGGAACCGAATAGAACTTCCAGAAGCAGAACCTCAATTTCTCAACCAACTCATCTTCAACAAAGTTTTCAACAACAACCACTGGGGAGAGAAGAGCCTATTTAGTAAATGATGGGGGGAAAACTGGCTAACCATGTGCAGAGGAATGTAACCAGAACCCTACCTATCACCATATACAAAAATTAACTCTAAATGGATCAAAGATGTAAATGTAAAATCCCAAACTGTAAGAACCTTAGAAAATACAGGAGACACTCTTACAGAAATTGGAATATGCAACCAATAGCTGATCAAAACACCAGATGTCCATGCCATAAGAGTTAAGATAAACAAGTGGGACCTCATCAAACTACAAAGCTTCTGCAAAGCAAAAGAAACCATCAGAAAGATAGACCACAGAATGGGAAAAAATATTTGCCAACTGTACATCTGACAAAGGCCTAACATCCAGAATCTACACGGAACAAAAACATGCTGAAAGAAAAAGAAAAAAAACCCATTAAAATGTGAGCAAAAGACACAAATAGACACTTCTCAAAAGAAGACATATGAGAAAATGCTCAGCCTCACTAGTCATCAGAGAAATGCAAATCAAAATCACATTGAAATATCACCTAACTCCAGTAAGAATTGCCATCATTAATAAAACAAAAAACAACAGATGCTGGCAAAGATGCAGAGAAATAGGAATGCTTTTACAGTGTTTATGGGAATGCAAACTAGTTCAATCTCTATGGAAAACAGTGTGGCCATTCCTAAAAGAATTTGACTCAGCAATCCCTCTTCTGAGAATATACCAGAGGAACTAAATCCCTCTACAAAAGGGATACCTGCACACGCATATGTATTACAGCACTATTTACAATAGCAAAAACATGGAGCCAACCATGCTGCCCATTGAAACTGCACTGGATAAAAATAATGTGGTACATATACACGATGGAATATTGTACAGTCATAAAGAAAAACAAAATTATGGACTTCAACAACTTAGATGAATTTAGAGTCTGTAATACTCAGTGATTTATCACAGAAACAAAGAACTGAGTACCATATGTTCTCACTCACAAGCGAACCTTGAACATTTTTCATAATACTTTAGGAAAGGGATTGGCAGTAGCCTGGAAACTGTCAGGGGAGGAGGGACACATAACATCAATAAGGGTACCTGATCTCAAGCCAGGTGAAGTGTGGACCAAAGGGAGGTCCAAATTTATCTGTACAATGACTGCTTGTATACCTAATCATGAATTATACCCCATATCTTTAAAATATAAAAAAAGAATGCTTATGTTACCCCATTAAAAAAGCATTTTTAATTATGATTTTTTTAATAATGAAAGGGATTGCTAAGAATTTTATCTTACTTATGATTTAAATTTGTGGCTAATGAAATTAAAACGTTTTGCAACTTAATGGGAAAAACTTCCATTTGTTTACCATGAGCTATAAGCAAAGTAGTTCTTACCTGGACTTCTTAAATGTATGCGTGTTTGCATTTCTCACATTTTCTTTCCATCCTACATACACAGAGTTTTAAAAGATACTAAAATAAATTGATATAGTTTGCCTCATTTTATCAAGGACAAAATTAGAACCCCAAAAGAGTCAGTATTGTTCCCAAAAGGTACTGATATTGATGTAGAAGTCTTTTAAATTTCTGTACACTTTGCATACAGCCAGAGGTTTAGACTATGTACTTTATATTTTATTGTATATTTGAAAACAAAAGTAAATAATGCTAAAAGCAGGAAAACATCTTTCATCTGTGTGTTTTATTAAATCAATTTGTTTTAATATATTGTTTTATTTTATTTTGGAAAAATAATAAAACACTCTTGGGGAATATATGGATTGATAGATTAAATAAGGTCTCTCATAACTTGGTTTTAATACTTTATACCTACTCTTACATTTTACTGCTACAGTCTTTGATATGTACATTGTATACATGTGTTTTTTAATCACAAGTGTAGAGCAGTGTCTATCAAAGAACTATGAATTTAAAAGCTTTGTGTTTGAAAGCACTTTTGAGGGAGTCTTAGTTTTCAGCATTTGTTTGTACTCACAGAGACGCAAAAGTAACCGTGACAGACATTAATTCTTATTTTCCAGTGGAAAAACAATAATAAAACAACCAATGAAATATAGAGATAGCTGGGTTCAGTGGCTCAGCCTGTAATTCTGCGCCTTTGGGAGGCTGAGGTGAGTGGATTGCCTGAGCCTGCGGGTTTGAGACCCGCCTGGGCAGCAAGACCTCATTTCTGCAATAAATCAAAAAATCAGCCAGGCATGGTAGCGAATGCCTGTAATTCCGGCTACTTGGAAGGCTGAGGTGGAAGGATCACCGGAGCCCAGCAGGTCGAGGCTGTGGTGGCCGGGAGCAGCCACTACACTTCAGTCTGGGCGACAGAGTGAGACTCCAACTCAAAAAAAAAAAAAAAATAGAGGTCTAGCTTTGCTATGAGATTGTAACCCAACCACGGCCAATTTTTCTTGTTAACTAAAAACTCCAAAGTATAAAGAACAATTCTCCAAAGACTCTGAAACTTAACAAAAGTAGGCAGATTATGGATGAGTTAAAACTTGCGGGTCAGTCTGTATGGGACATTTTCCTCTTCTGTTTTTTTTATTTATTTGTTTGTTTGTTTCTTATAGCTTTGTCCTGAAGGTAGATCCCATCTATCCTGTCATGAGAATGCATAGATTTGAGTGCAGAGGAAAAACTCCAGGAGTTACCCTATCTTTCTGGCTAAAGAAAACAGAAAAGGGGGCCATTGTGTAATGGTATCCAAAGAAGCATACCTTCTAATTCTATGTATGAATCCACATAAGTCTCAAAGCTACCAACCTGTGAGCAATGTGAATTGAAGCCAGACTCAATCTAGCATAGAAAACACTTCAAGAAGAGCACTGAGAATTGAACTATTGCACATGTCTCAGACTAACCAGTGAACTATGTATGCATGGAATAAACATAAGATAATGTTAAAAAAAAAAAAAGAAGAAGACTAAAGACTTGAACTGCAAAGGCAAATTTAATTTGTTCATTTGACTAGGCCATGGAGTATCCAGGTATTTGGTCAAAATTATTTTGTATGTGTTTGTGAGGGTGTTTTGGAAGAGACTGACATTTGAACTGATAAACTAAGAAAGGCATATTGACTTTTCTAATGTGGGTGGCATTCATCAAACCAGTAGAAGTTCTGAATAAAATAAAAGGGCTGTTTCTCCATAGTAAGAGACAACTTCTGCCTCAAAGTTTAAGTTGGAATATTAGTCTTTTTCTGCCCTAAATCTTAAACAGAAACATCAGATCTTCTTGATTCTTGAACCTCCCAAATTTCAGACTGGAACTTACAGCAGCAATTCTCTTGAGTCTCTAGCTTGCTAGCTGCAGAATTTGGGATTTTTCAGTCTCCATATTTGCATGAAATAATTTTTTATAATAAATCTCTCTCTTTTACTCTCTGTCTTCCTCGATCATGTTGGTTCTGGTTATATTTTTCTGGAGAACACTGAATAATACAGTTTTTGACAAAAAGGTGTGAGATGCCTTTGTAACAAACACCTAAACGTGTGAAGAAAGCTTTGAAATTGAGTAATGGGTAGAGTTTAAAAGAGTTTTGAAGTGTGTGCTAGAAATATGGATATTAAGAGTGATTCCTATGAGGTCTCAGACAGAAATGAGGAACATTTTTTAGTAATCCCTCCTTATTTGCAGTTTCAATGTCCATGTTTTCAGTTAACCATGATCAAGCACAGTTCAAAAATATTGACATTATGAGAGAGAAAAGAGAACACATTCATGTGTTTTATTATGGTATATGTTTCAATTGTTTTATTGTATTATTCATTATTGTTTTTAATCTCTTAGTGGGATTAATTTATAAATTAAACTTTATCATAGGTGTAATTTATAGGAAAATATATAATACATATAGAGTTTAGTATTATCTGCTGTTTCAAGCATCCCCTGGGGTCTTGGAATATATCCCCCATGGATAAGGGGGGACTACAATGTAACTGGAGAAAAAGCAATTCTTGATATAAAGTGGCAAAAAACTTTGATGAACCATATTTTAGTGTTTTGTGAAAGATAGAACTTGTGAACAGTGGAGACATTTATCTGAGGATGTTTCTAAGCAAATTGTTGAAGAAAACAATTGATTCCTTCTGACTGCTTATCGTAAAATGCAAAAGGAGATAGAGCAAATGAAGAGGAAATTGTTAAGAAAAGGATACCTAAACTTGAAAATTCAGAAAATTCCCAGTCTATCCATATTGAAAAAAAGAAGGAGCTAAAGGAAGGATGTAGCTAAAAAATAATTTGATAAATAAATGATGGCTCTGACTTATTTACTTAATCAGTCATTTCAATGGAGGCAAGGAATAGACGTTGCCAATTTGAATTAAAGTAGAGAAGAAGTTGTACAGAATAAAGGAAAGCTGTTGGACTGTCAATGTTCTACCAGACTGGAACATAGAGCACCTGAAATACATTTTAAAAATATTAGAATATAAGTAAGCTCTAAGATGGAGATGACAGTTACAACAGCATTAGTGAACTTAAAGATATAAAAATATAAATATTAAGCTGTGTTCGGTGGCTCAGCCTGTAATCCCGTCCCTTTGGGAGGCTGAGGTGAGTGGATTGCCTGAGCCCGTGGGTTCGAGACCTGCCTGGGCAGGCAAGACCTCATCTCTACAATAAATCAAAAAATCAGCCGGGCGTAGTAGCGCGCGCCTGTAATTCCGTCTACTTGGAAGGCTGAGGTGGAAGGATCGCCGGAGTCCAGCAGGTCCAGCTGCGGTGGCCGGGAGCGGCCACTGCACTCCAGTCTAGGCAACAGAGTGAGACTCCAACTCAAAAAACATTTAAAAAAATACAAATATTCAATGTGAAGACAGAGGAAAATAATGTCAAAAGTGTAAGGTTTTATCAGAAATCAATGAGATAACATCAAAGTTTTAACACATAAATTATGGAAGTAATCAAAAGGGACTGGGTCAGAAAAAAGAAAAAAATTAAAGGCATAATGGCCAAATAAATCTCCAAATTTGTTGAAAAACAGATGAATTTATAGTTCAAGAAGCTCAGAAACCACAAAACAGAACAAATTTAAAGAAAACAATACCTAGATACCTTATCACAAACCTACTAAAAATCAAAGATGAAGAAAAAATATTGAAAGAATCTGTAAGAAAACAACCTCCATACAGGAGAGACTGTAGAATCTGGAGGAACATGTCTTTAAAATGCTGACAGAAAATTATTATAAAACTGCTAAAAATCAAAGATGAAGAAAAAGTATTGAAAGAACCTACAAGAAAACAACCTCCATACGGGAGAGACTATAGAGTCTGGAGGAACATATCTTCAAAATGCTACCAGAAAATTATTGTCAACCTGAAATTTTAAACAAGAAAAGATAGTCCTCAGAAAAGAAGTCAAAGTCAAGACATTCTCAGAAGAAAGAAAATAAGAAGAAAGTGTTGCTAGCAGACCTGTTCAACAGGAACTATTAAAGGCAGTTGTTTTAGGTGAAAGGGAGTGATGCCAAAAGGAGACTTAAATCTTTGTCAGTTAAGAAAAAACCACAAAAATGGTATGCAGTTGAGTTCATACAAAAGCCTGTGTTTCCTCTTTATATTTAAAAATGCAAGAGTATTTAAGCACAAAATGAAAATACAAGGGGTGCCAAAAAAGTATACGTATTTTAAGAATAACATTTATGCAAAAGTTGCCATTAATCAAATGAATACGAACCTCATCATGTGACACTCAGGACAGTCAAAGAAAATGGCAGAAGCACAGTTGAGTGAATGTCATACTAGACATTGGTACCATGATTAAATTCAGCTTACAAAGTAATAGATAGATAACATCTCTTCAAATGTGTATGCTTTTTTTGCACCCCTGTGTTTTCTAGTAGGGTTGTAATGAATGTAGATGTGATACGTGTGATAGATATCATGTAAAGAAACAGGACATATGTTTGCAAAATTTCTGCATTTTATATTACTCTGTAGAAAATTAACTCTAAGTGTGCTATGGATTATCAGGAATTCATACCAAGATCCATAAGAACAACCACTAATTTAAAAATACAAATAGATATAACCCAAAAGATCAGTTAAAATGGAATCATATAAATATATTAAAGTGAAATATTCAAAGAAGACAGGGATGGGGAAAGAGATAAACAAAAAACAGAGATGATAAACAAAATACATGTAGGACATAATCCAACTGTATCAAAAATACATTTAATGAAACTGTTTAAACATACAAAAAGTATGGATATTTTGAAAGTAAAGAAGAGTGCATTAGTTGCTAAGACTTTTGTGACAGAGTACCACATACTAGGTGATAACAATGGAAATTTATTATTTCATTTTTCTGGAGCATCAGTAACCAAAGTCCAGGTATTGGCGGGGTTGGCTCTTTTGGAAGGCTAGGGATGAAGGAGATGGAAATGTCACCAGCCTTACTCTGTAGCTTGTAGAAAGTCATCTTGATGTTCATATGCCATTCTCCCTATTGTGTTCCTGTGTTCAAATTTTTCTCCTTTATAAGGACATCATTCATACAGGAGTAAGGGCCCACATTACTCCGCTGTGATCTCAACTAAATTAAACTGCAATGATTCTATTTCTAAATAAGGCTACCTATTAGTGTACTAAAAATTAGAAATTCAGTATATGAATGGTTGATGGGATGGGTATACAACTCAACCCCCCAAACAAAGAAAAAGATTAGAACATCCAAACTACAAGCATGAGAAGGTTGATGTTGCATTATTAATAGCAAATAAATGGACTTCCAGTCAGAGTGTTACTAGAAATACTCTGTAATGATAAAAGTATTTGTCAAGAAAATGCAAAAATATATTCTTTTCATAACCACATGGTATAGTAATAAAGATAAATTATCTTAGTAATTCAAAAGAATCAAAATCATAAGGCACGTATTTTTTCCACTATGAAATAAAATTAGAAACCAACGATGATGATATATGTAGGAAAACTACAAGCATCTAAAAAACACATTTGAAAAAATTTTAAAGATATGGGGTACAATTCAGGGTTAGGTTTACAAAACTTGATTATGCAAGTACCTTGTTGATGAGGTGTGCCCTTCCCTCCAGGAGCAGTTGCCCTCAACTGCCAATCCCACCCATCCTCCCCTGGCAGTTTCCCACTTCTGCTAATCCCTTTCTTACAGTATTATGATAATTGCTCAAGGTCCACTTATGAGTGAGAACACATGGTACTCAGTTCTTTGCTTCTATGATAGATCACTTAGTATGATCAACTCTAAATCCATACAAGTAGCTGCGAAGTCCATTTGTTTGTCCTTATTTATAGCTGCATAATATTCCATTGGGTATGTGTACCACTTTTTTTTATCCAGTCCAGCTACGATGGGCATCATGGTTGGTTCCATGTTTTTGCTATTGTGAATAGAGTTACAACAAATATACATGTGCAGGTATCCTTTTTGTAGAATGTTTTGAGTTCCTCTGGATATATTCTCAATAGGGCAATGACTGGATCATATGGAAGGTCAATTTCTAGTTCTTTTAGAAATCGCCACACTGTCTTCCAAAGAGGTTGCACTAGTTTGCATTCCTACCATCAGTGTAGAAGCGTTCCTTTGTCTCAGCTTCCTCACCAGTGTCTGTTGTTGTTTGTTTTATTAATAATGGCCATTCTAACTGGGGTTAGGTGGTATCTCAATGTGGTTTTGATTTGCATTTCTCTGATGATTAGTGAGACTGAGTACTTTTTCATGTGTCTGTTGACTGCTTGTATGTCTTCTTTTGAGAAGTGACTATTCATGTCTTTTGCCCACTTTTTAATGGGGCTGTTTTTTTTTTGTTTTGTTTTGTTTTCCTTTTGGTGCATTTCAGTACCTTATAGATCCTAGATGTTAGGCTTTTGTCAGATACACAGTCGAAGAGAATATTTTTTTTCCCATTCTGTGGGCTGTCTCCCTGCTCTCTTGATGATTTCTTTTGCTTTGAAGAAGCTTGTTACTTTGATGAGCTCCCACTTGCCTATCTTACTTCTTAAGGTATGGGCATTTAGGGTTCTGACTAGGAACTGGTGGCCAGTTCCAATTTCCACAAGGGTGTCTCCTACGTTTTCTAAGATTCTTATAGTTTGAGGTTATATGTTTAGTTCTTTGATCCATTTAGAGTTAATTTTTGTGTATGGTGATAGGTAGGGGTCCTGTGTCAAACTTCTGCATGTGATCAGCCAGTTTTCTCAGCACCATTTACTGAATAGGGTAACCTCTCCCCAGTAGTTTGTTGTTGGAAGCTTTGTCATAGATGAGTTGGTTGAGAAATTGAGACTTTGCTTCCAGAATCTCTATCCTGTTCCATTGGTCTATGTGCCTGTTCTTGTACCAATATCAGGCTGTTTTGATTACTGTAGCCTTGCAGTAAAGTTTGAAGTCTGGAAGTGTGATACCTCCTGCTTGATTTCTTTTGCTAATAATTGTTTTGGCTATTTGCGGTTGTTTATATTTTCATATAAATTTCTGTATTGTCATTTCCCAGTCTGAGAAGAATGATATTGATAACTTAATGAGTATTGCATTGAATCTGTAGATTGCCTTTGGTAGGATGGACATCTTAAAATTGTTGATTCTTCCTATACATGAGCCTGAAATATTTTTCTATTTGTTTGTATCTTTTTGGTTTTCTTTGAGCAGTATTTTGTAGTTCTCCTTGTAAAGGTCTTTCACTTCTCTAGTTACAAAGATGTCAAGGTATTTCATTTTTTTGGTGGTTATTGTGAATGGGATTGTGTTTTAATTTGGGTCTCTGCCTGCTTCTTGTTGGTGTATAGGAAGGCAACTGTCTTTTGCATATTTATCTTGTACCCTGAAACATTGCTAAAGTCCTTTATCAGTGCAAGCAGGTTTTTGACAGAGTTTCTTGGATTTTCAAGGTATAGGATCATATCATCAGCAAAGAGGGATAATTTGACTTCCTTTTTTCCTATTTGAATATCCTGGATTTTCTTCTCTTATCAAATTGCCCTGGTTAGGACTTCCAACACAATGCTGAACAAAAGGAGTGAGAGTGGGCAGCCTTGTCTTGTTCCAGTTTTCAGGGGAAATGTTTTCAGTGTCTGTCCATTTAGCTATATGTTAGCTGTGGGTTTATCATAGATGTCACATAGTATTTTGAGGTATGTTCCTTCTATACCAAGGTGTTTGAGGGTTTTTATCAAGAAGGGATGGTGGATTTTATCAAAGGCTTTTACTGCATCTAATAATATAATCATGTGGTTCTTGTTTTTACAGCTGTTGATGTATTTAATTAAATTTATGGTCTTGCCTATGTTGAACCAGCCCTGCATACTGGGGGAGAAGTCTACTTGGTCATGGTAGATGACTTTTGAGATGTGTTTTGGGATCCGATTTGCTAGAATCGCTTTGAGGATTTTTGTATGTATGTTCATAAAGGATATTGGCCTGTAGTTCTCTTTTTTTGTTTGATCTTTCCCCAGTTTGGTTATCAGTGTGATGTTAGCTTTGTAAAATGATTTGAGGAGAATTCCATCTTTCTCAATTGCCTGGAATATTTTAAATAGGATTGGTATCAGCTTCTCCTTGTACATTTTGTAGAATTCTACTGGAAAACCATCCGGCCCAGGGCATTTTTTTGTAGGTAGTTTTCATATGACAGAGTCAATATCCTGGGTTATTACTGGTCTATTTAGTGTCTCAATGTCTTCTTCTTTCATCTCGGGGAGGTTGTGTGATGTCAGAAAGTCCTCCATTTCATTTGGGTTATCAAGTTTGTTTCCATATAGGTATACATAGTAATCTCTAATAATCTTTTCTATTTCTTTGGAGGCAGTTGTGATTTGATCCTTTATATTTCTGATTGTGTTTATTTGGACTTTTTCTCTCTTTTTCTTGGTCTTTCTGGCTAGGAAGTCCATCAATCTTGTTAATCCTTTCAGTGAACCAGGTGGTTTTTTTTGCTGATATTTTCTATGATATTTTTGTCTTCTATGTCCCATATTTGGACTCTTATTTTGGTGACTTGGATTCTCTGCTAAAATTGGGTTTTGATGGTCTTCTTTTTCCAGCCTCCTTCAGTGATTTGTTAGGCTCCCCACTTATGATCTTTCCATTTTCTTGATGTGTGCTTGTATACATAGATATTCCCCTCTTAGAGCTGATTTCATGGCATCCCAGAGGTTTTGGTAAGGTGTTTCTTCATTTTCATTTGTTTCCAGGAAGCTTTTAACTTCTGCTTTGATTTCAGTGTTGACCCAGTAGTTGTTCAGCATCATGCTGTCTAGTGTCCATGTCTTTGTGGGTTTTCAGGGAAGATTGTTGGTGTTGATATGTATTTTTATTCCACTGTAGTCTGAGAATGTGCATTGCAAGGTATCAACTTTATGGAATTTGTTTACGCTTGATTTATGGCCAAAGATTTGATCAATCTTGGAGTACTTTCTATGTGGTGATGAGTAGAATGTATATTCTGTGGTTTGGGGGTAAAATAATCTATAGGTTTCTATTAAGTTCATTTGGTAAATGTGTCAAGTTTAGATTCAGGTTCTCTTTGTTAATTTTTTGCCTCTATGATCTATCTAGGGCTGTTAGTGGTATATTCGAGTCCCCTGCTATAATAGTGTTAGAGACAATGTCTTTTGTAAAGTTTACTTAGTAGTTGCTTTATAAATGCTGGTGATCCTGTTTTGGGTGCATATATGTTTTGGATGAATATTTCTTGTTGATGGATTGAACTTTTTATCATTATGTAGTGTCCTATAGCATCTTTTAGAATTTTTGATAACGTAAAGTTTTTTTGTCTGATATTAAGATCACAACTCCTGCCCTCTTTTGTGATCCATTTGCCTGGAAACTTGTGTTCCATCCTTTAACTTTGAGTCTGGTGAGGCAAAGTCAGGAGCTGGCAGTCTCTCTCCTGCTACCATGGTGATGGAGAGCCTGGGGTGATGGTTTCTCCCCACTGCTTTTTCACAGAAAAGCTTTTGTCCATTTAAAAAAATAATGGTGTTGCACTTCTGTGACATGGGACGAGCCAGGAATGAAGCAGAGAAGCTGCAGCAGCAGATGTTGCTCCAGGGACCTGACCACTTGCTCACAAGCCCCCACTTAGACAGTCTCTCCCAGCATTTTTTTCCAGGAAGGGAAGTCTTTTCACAGGTATTTTACTTTGGTGGGTGGGTACATGTTTAAACTTTTGGCAGAATCCACTCAGAATAGTAATCCTGTAAGCCAATTGGCAAATAGGACATGCAAATGAAATGATTCTGTGAAACCAGTCAACATGTGTCATATAGGCGTCATCTGAGAAAACATGTAACTTTCGCAGTACCCAACCAATGGGAAACCAGGAGAGGAGCTTGCATTTTAGGGCACAAATATGCTGTCTGTAACTGCTTCTGTGTGCCTTCTCACCTGAGGGACATCCATTCTTGCAAGAACAAGTTAAAAAGATGCTTCTCTCCACCAATCTCTGAGTCTCCGTGTCATTTTTTAATGATGAAATTGACGATGGGTGTTGCCATCTCCAACAAGAGAAAATTAATGAAAGAACTCAGAATAGTGCCTGAGTGTCTGACACATAGCAGTAATTCAAAACAATGTCTCTAAATAAAATTTTAAGAATTAGAAACTTAATGAACTTAAAGAAGTAGTAATATTTGTTTCTAAATCTTCAAACTTCTAAGTCCAGCAAGTAACTATATAAAGATTTAAATTCTCATGGTCAAGTATCTTAATATATGTAATCAAAAATGTATGAAGCATTATTCATTTAGTTCAATGTATTTGAAATTTTGATAAACATGAGATTTATCTACTTTTGCAGTCAGGTTATTTTAAGTAACAACAATGTACAATACTGAGCACAGATTTTCACTGAGCTATGTGATGAAGAAGCAATATTTAACTGTTACAGAGAAAATAATTTTCTAGGCCTATATAAATTGAAAGTATTAATCCAGGGGGAGCTTCTCTCCATTTCCTAGCATGTTCATATCTCCACCTTGTAACTCCTAAAGTGTGTCAGTAGGACACATAAAATTATTCAAAGTCAAGTGGCACAGGTGTTCACTGCAAGCAGTGTTTCTTTCAAAGCAATCATTTGAGTGAGTTCAATCTTGTTTCACTCTACAGTCACTTGAAGACCATTGCCCTATTTCTGGTAAGGATTGAAATATGTAGAGGGCCCTTGAGTCTCATGAATCATCACAGTGAATCAACAGAAAATTCTTTTTTTTTTTTGCCCAAGTGTTTTTATTATTGTGAGCCATGGGGTTAAAACACCTATTGTGTTCAATTGCCTTTCTACTAAAGCAGCACCAATATTGCATATACAGTTTTCAATAATAATTACACTTTACCAAAATGTGACCTGAATTTTATTTACTGGACATAAAATTACATCTTAAATTTGGAGTTTGTAGCTATTGAATTCACTGCAGATAGCATATCAATTCCCAAATAATTGGCCGACACTTAATTTTTCTATAAATTATATGGCTAGTATGATATCTATAAAGCATGAAGAACATAAAAGTACAAAAACTTAAATGCTCTTCAAACTGTTTTTACAAATCTTTTGCAAAATTCACAGTTTTGCTGTGAATTAGCCAGCACCTTAAATTACAGAAGAAATTTGTTCAGAAATGTAAAATGGCTTCCCTAAGGTCTCTCAACTAGTAAGTGGCAAGATTTCTGGGACTGAAACTTGTATCACATAATGCTATGGCCACTTCTTTTTCCACTACCATGTGAATTCTAGCCACATACTGATAAAGGGTACATCTTAGTTTTTTTTATATAATGTTATTCCAGTTTTGTAGGTAGCTTTCCTGTATTAGTATTTCTTAAAACATGAGCACAATTTAGAATGTCAGATACAGTAGCTTAGAATGAGGTAAAAACAACAGAAAGTAGAATATAGATTTTTTAAATGTTTTACAGATACCTTTTTTACATTAGTAATATTGTCCAGGGAACTTCAAATTATTTATATTTTCATAAATCATATTCTATTTTAAATGCTTCTAGAAAGCCAGGCATGGTGGCTCAGCCTGTATAATCCTAGTACTCCGGGAGGCCAAGGCAAGAGGATTGCCTGAACCTGGGGGTTTGAGACCAGCCTCAGCAACTTGGTGAGACCATATTTCTACAATAAATCTCACACACACACACACACACACACACACACACACACACACACACACACAAATCCTAATCAGGTGTGGTAGCATGTGTCTGTAATTCCAGCTACTTGGAAGACTGAGGTGGAAGGATCGTCTAAGTTCAGCAGGTCGAGGCTGCAGTGGCTGTGAGTATGCCACTGCACTCAGGTCTGGGCAACAGAGTGAGACTCCAACTCAAAAAAAAATTTTTTTTTAATGATAAATAAATGCTTCTAGAAATCATAAAATATTTAAAACATTATTTCTTAAAATTTTTTTGGCCAGGCTCAGTGGCTCAGCCTGTAATCCCATGCTTTGGGAGGCTGAGGTGAGTGGATTGCCTGAGCCTACCTGTTCGAGACCCGCCTGTGCAACTTGGCAAGACCTCATCTGTACAATAAATCAAAAATTAGCCGGGCATGGTAGAGTGCGCCTGTAGTTCCAGCTACTTGGAAGGCTGAGGTGGAAGGATTGCCAGAGCCCAGCAGGTCGAGGCTGCAGTGGCCAGGAGCGACCACTGCACTCCAGTCTGGGTGAAAAAGTGAGACTCCAACTCAAAAAAAAAAATTTTTTTTTGTAAAGCAGATACCTCCTTCTCATATTTAAAATTACATGCCATAATATATCTTTTCCAAGTGGTTTATCAAGTAAAGTAGTGTAGAAATCAGATTGTTGGGTTATTTTACAGGCCAAACTAATAACTACATTGGCATCTTGAATCTCAAATCAGTACCTCCTGCCAGAGCTCAGGAAAAAAATTCAATGGGTTTCTATTTTGTTTGTTTGTTTATTTATTTATTTATTGTTGTTTGTTTTCTTTCTGACAGTTTAGAGAAACCACTACAGCCTAGAGGGATTTATCTAACTTTTCTCATCCTTCAGGGCCTAAACACAGAAATATCTTTCTGGAATAACCCCACCCCCTAATCTAAGTTTCTTTTGTTACATGCTTTTGAAGCACTCTCTTATCTTCGTTGGTCCCAATGATTAGAAATGTAATAAACTTTGAGTAATTTGCTGTTAACCTTTACTGATAAGTTACTTCAGAGAAATCTGAGTCAACCTAGCACTTAGCACAATGCCTGAAATACAATAGAAGGAAAAAAAATTGTCTAATAAAAAGTAAAAGATTTAAAATTTACGCTATTATATTGTATCTGTAAACAAAATAGGTTTATAGCTACATCTGCATCTTTGGAAAAATATGTATCAGCATTGTAAGAGAGATGATTGTAGGTCTTATAAAGTTATGAGTAATTTGATTCTGTTCTTTAACTGTATTTGCCAATAATTTTAGAATTAATACATTACTTTAGTCTATACTGCTATGACAAAACACTACAAACTGAGTACAGAAATGTATTTCTCACAATTCTGGAGGTTGGGAAGTCCAAGATCAAGGCATCAGCATTCAGTTTCTGGTTAGGGTCTTGCTGCATCCTTACTCACATGGCAGAAGGGACAAGTGCTGTTCCTCATGTAGTACAGGAGCAGAAGGTAGTAAACCCACTACCCCATGCCCTTTTATAAAGGTCCCAATCCCATCCATGATACCTCAGCCCCATGACTTAATTATCTCCCAAAGATCATACCTCTTAATACTATTAAATTGGTCTTTAAGTTTCAACATATGAGTTTTGGGAGACACATTCAGACCTTAGCAGATATATTAAATTCTTATTAAAATGACAATCAAATGTATTTCTAAATTATGAATGTATTATTATAAATATAAGATAGGGAAAGAAGCATTCGGTTAGCAAATAAGACAATTAATTGACTAGTGAGAAAAATTAAGTTAGATCCTCATATTATATAATATGCAAATATATATTGACCTCGATATAAATTTGAATGTAAAAAAGTGAATAAAGTAACCAGTTTAAGGCTTAAGTGAAAAAATTCTAGATAGTAGTAAGTATTAAAATCATAAATAAATTCAGGAAAACCTCAAGAAAATGTTGGTAAATTGGAATTCATTAGAAATAAAAGCATTGATATACTAAGAAATATCATAATATCAATTGAAGGTAACTCCAGAACATTTTCTATATTTAAAGAGCTATTATAAAAGAATAAGAAAAACACAAATCTTCACTAGTTGCCTATAGGAGCTCGCAGTATAAGGAGAATGACTAATAGACATGTAAGAATGCTGACTCATTAGGAGTCAAATTCAAGTTAACACATCAATGAGATAACACTTTTATATTACCAACTTGTAGAGATTTAAAAAATACATTTCTTGCTGGCAAGGTTGTAGTGAGACAGAAACTGAAAATGCTGTTTATGTCGTAAATTAGATGAATTTTTCTGGAAAGTGATTCAGTATGTGTTGGATGATCTACCTCAGTAATTTTCCCTTTAGCAATTTATCCCAAGGAAATAATGAGAGATACAGACACAGATATATGTGCAAGGAATATTACTGAAGCTTTCCTCTATAATATTGAATCACTGGACAAATTAAATGTTCATTAATTAAGTCATACTAGGCAATTTGCTATGTATCTTTATTGGTTATTACACAGATATAAAATGATGTTTTAAAATGATATAAAAGCCTATATTATAATTAAATTAAAAATAGAAATCAAATTTTTAAAATTTTTCTTATTGAGTAACCCACATAGTGTTAAAACATATGTGATATAATAGAATTATGATTGAAAGACTCATCAGTTGGGTAATGATTTTTTGTAGTTGGTTGAAATAATATGTATAGTGCTGAGGCAGGGATAACCATTAACATGTGCTGACCTCTGTAGCCAGATACTCACTGTACTGAGCACATTATATGCATCCTCTCCTCAACTTCTATAACAATCCTGTTAAGTAAATATTATTCTATTCTTTGTATTGATGAGTTTTAATACATTAAATGACTTATCCAAGCTTACACAGCTAGTAAAGAGTGAAACATACATTCAAAAATAGACATATTTTCAGAAACAAAATATTGTATGTTCTCACTTATATTTGGAATATATTTTTAAAAAGTCAAGTCGATAGAAACAGAGAGTAGAAAGGTATTTATCAGGGGCAGGGAAGGGAAGGAAATATAGAGATGTAGGTCAAGCTTGCAATAATGTAAAATAACTAAGCTTTGAGATATGAACTTAAACAGAAGGATTATAGTTAGTGACATTGCATGGTGTGCTACAAATTCTCTAAAAGAGTAGATTTCAGGTGCTCCAACTACACATATGCACAAAAGTCATTAAATTACTCACCTGAGCAATCACTTCACTATTTTTATGATATAAAGTATCATACTACATACTTTAGATTTATATATTAAAGAGTAGGTTGTTTCAAAGTAAATTTTTAATAAAGGAAAATAAAAAAACATGATTTTTCACCACACAGGTACATTACTTTTGATTGCTATGAGTGATTTTAGATACGTTTTTAAAACAAGTATTTAGTTAAAGAATATTTGCAACATATTTCTATCATTATGAAAAAAGCATATTCAAATTAAATCTCATACAATGCTTTTCCATATATTTCAAATGCATTACATTAAATATTAATGCTTTAAATATTAAATTAATGCATTAAATATTTTTAAAGAAATAAGTCAATAAATAAAATTGATACTTATCCAATTGAATAAAAAGATAACATTTTAATGTGTTACTAAGGGAATAGTCATTGACCGTTGACATAAGTAAACATATGAATCTCTCATTACATATAGAAATTAAGTACTAATATGTGTATGTCAACATAAGAATAAAAAAATAAATATAATGAGATATATGCTTCTCAAAATTAAAGCAAACATGTTTGGTTTCTAAAATATGAGTGGGTTAGATTTGAATCAAATGTATAAAGCACAACTCACATTGATAGTCAAAGAACTAGTCATTTGTTTTACAATCACCCAACAAACATTGTTATCACCTTCAGTATGCAAACACTGTAGCTAGAACACTGTGGGTAGATCTATAAAAACTACAAGCACCTTTTAAAAAGTCTAACTCACTAATGAATACAATTAGAGGATATTATATCATGCCTGATATACATAAAATTTGTTTTAATTGATACACACTTAACATAGCAGAGTTTTTGGAAGCAAGTAGATTTATACACAATCGGCACAATGTTTTGAATGGGCAAGGTGACAATTAATGACATAAGTAATAAAAATCATGTTTTTTTAAAAGTCTCGTGGCACTATTTTTAAAGAATGTATCCCACAAGAATAATTCAAGAATTGAGAAAAACTTATTTGTACAAAATGTTTAGAGCTACATTGTGTATTTTAATTAAAAACTGAAAAAATGTCCAAATAACCAGTTCTGAGAAAATTGCTAAGTAGACAGCTCTATGTTAAATTAAAGAAATATTATATTGCCATTAGAATAATAAATGTGAGAACTATGTATAAATTGAGAATGAATAGTATAACTGAAATAAATTTAAATCTCGGAAGGCAGTATAGATATTGATTGCAATTATAAAAATTAAATCACATGATAATAACAAGCAAAGTACGCATAATATGCATAGAGTTTGTATATGGAGATAGAAATTTGCGCTTTTTGTAGGTTTATTCCAGCACGATTGTTCTAGAGACAGTATAACATGGAACAGGCCAATATAACAAATTAATACAAATGCAGATTTGGAATCTGGCAGACTTTTTCCCAAATGCAAACTGCTATTACTATTGTATTTATTTCAGAGAGTGAGGAGATAACCCACAGAATGGGAAAAAATATTTTCCAACTGCTTATCTGACAAAAGTCTAACATCAATAATCTAGAAGGAACTTAAACATGCTGAAAGAAAAAAACAAACAGTCCCATTAAAAAGTGGGCAAAAGACTTCTCTAAAGAAGACATAGGAGCAGCCAACAGTCACATGAAATAAAGCTCAGTCTCATGAATCATCAAAGAAATACAAATCAAAAACACATTGAGATACCACCTAACTTCAGGAATAATGGCCACTCATTAGTAAAATAAAAAACAACAGATGTTGGTGAGGGTGTGAGAAAAAGGGAAAACTTCTATATTTTTGGTGACAATGCAAAAATGTTCAACCTCTATGGAAAATAGTGTAATCATTCCTAAAATAATTGAAAATTGATCTTCCATACGATCTAGGAATTCCCTAGCTGGAAACATACCCAGAGGAATTTATGCCACTCTACAAAAAAGATACCTGCGCACACATATTTATTGCAGCACTATTTACAATGGCAAAAACATGGAACCAACAGTGTTACCCATCAAAACTGGACTGGATAAAAATGACGTGGCATATATACACAGTGGAATATTACACAGCCATAAAGGATAACAAAATTATGGACTTCACAGTAACTTGGATGAATTTACCATCTATAATAGTGATTTATCACAGAAACAAAGAATTGAGTGCCATATGTTCTCACTCATAAGGAGACTCTGAACATTTATCATAATACTATAAGAAAGAGATTGGCAGTACAGGAAACTACCAGGGGAGTGGTGGGCACATAACATTAATAAGAGTACCTGATCTCAAACCAGACAAAGTCGGGGACCAAAGGCAGGCCCAAACTTTACCTGTATGATGACCACTTGTCTATCTAATTCTGAATTGTCCCCCACATCTTTAAAATAAAATACATATTTAAAAATCCATCACTCTTTTCCTATTAACAGAATAGTGTTAAGAGGCTATTGGTTACTTCCATCACTGCCGATGGTAGAAAATGCAATAATTATTCAAAAATTAAATAAAAATAATATGAATAGCTTAGGTAGCAGTGCTATTTAAACAGATGGTAATTTTAATTCTATAAAATGTTAAAGAGATCATACTGAATTCCACAAAATAAATTATATTGGTAGGATTAATCTTGAGTGAAAATGAGTACATCAAGAATGAAAGAAAAAGGGAAAGGCAAAAATTGAATTATCACTCTTTCAATTCAGCTTCCTATAATTCAGGCATTTCCACTCTCCAGCCCTCTGAATTTTCAGAGCTCTCTGGAGAATATTTTTGATAATTAAATAGTCAAAACTCTTACAATGTATTGCCTAATTTCTGCATCTTTCTTGCTTAATCTTTTTCTTATTCTCTCTGGTTCAACTCTAATTTGCCATTCTCATACTTACTAGTACCAGTAGCAGTTAGAAAACAGATACAGTAAAGCACTATTAGTTTTAAACACCTATTATGATTTTATTTTGTCTCATTTATTTCTTTATAAGAAAATTACTTCTATGAGTCCTGGAGGATGCTTACTGAACTCTAAGCATCTCTAGCTTCTAGTACAGTGGCTCACAAAGAGTATATTCAATAGGGGTTTCTTGAATCACCTGAAATTCTGGAAGAAATTTACTCAATTCTTATTGTTTATGAAAAGTATATTCCTGTTTTGCAAAGGAAGCAAAGCTTTCCTCGCACTTGCTTAGCATGGACACAGACTTCTGGGGCCCTTTCAACAACTCTTCTTAGACAAGAATCTCTCAGGAGGAAGTAGCCTTAAATCTCCAAAAGAGTCTGCCTAAGAAAAGCAGGAAGAAATGTTTCAATTAAGGAGACAATGATAAAATGCATAATATGAGGAAAGCCTAGTGCTTGTCTAATGAATATATTTAGACTTGCAGAGGTCAATATATTTTATTTTATAATTCTATTTCTTCTCCTCAAATAAATTTAAAGGGAGTACATGAAACAATGGTTTACTTTCATTATAACATATTGAAAATAGCAAAGTAAAAGTAGAAAATTATTGCAATAATTCACATAAGTCAAGCCTAAATGGAAGTTTCCTTTGTCCATTCCACTATTTCCAGTGATTTTCTTTTTCTGTTATAGAAAGGTCAACAGTTTACTCTAATCTCTTTATTACGTGGAGTCTGATTCTTATTTTTCCCAAATTAAAGGCACTTAATATAAATTTCCACTATCTTAAGCAGATTACATTTATTAATTTTAAAATTATTTTTCAGTAATTTTGAATTTTATTTTACAGTAGATAAAAATAATTTTTAAAAAATATATTTCCAGAAGTCTTCAGTTTCATACATAGGAAAATAATGTTTTTGAAGAACAATATACCAATATTAAGATTATTTTATATACATATTTAGGTATAACATCTTCTGTTATAAAACCTGGTACATCTCACAAGCTAAATTACACAAAGTTTTTTTCCTAAAAGATTGTTCATTAATAAAATACAAGGATCAGGGAAGATGGTAATGGAGCCAGTCAAACTATGTGAGTACCAGTGTGAGTGAGTGAGGGTATGGAAAATTTTGTGTATATGTCTGTGAGTAAATGGGCTTGTGAGTGGCTGACAGATTGAAGACTTGGGAGCAAATGGCCAGGGTTCTCTTGGTGGAGCAACTGGTGTCACAGCTTCTCTGCTTTGTCCTTAGCACTTCCTGTGGCACAGAAGCTGAGCACCATTTTTAAAAGTCAGCAAAGCCTTTCCCAGGAAGAAGCTGTTGGGAGTGACTGCCAGCTTCAGACTCTGCCTCACCACCACAGCACCTGACCAAGCACTGGCAGCAAGTGTTGTACAGTGGCTCACAAAGAGTATATTCAATAGGGGTTTCTTGAATCACCTGAAATTCTGGAAGAAATTTACTCAATTCTTATTGTTTATGAAAAGTATATTCCTGTTTTGCAAAGGAAGACTGGAGAGGATGTAACAGGCACCCTGCAAGCTTTTTGAAAACTGGTCAGGAAAGTGCTCTGGCTTGCTCACCATGGAGCAACAGACCTGATCTCTGTGATCAGCAACTAAACTATTTAGGAGTTGATCATGACTCAGAGGGTACATCCTGAAAACACAAACTTCAGAAGGACAAGACGAGTGCTGAATCTCAGGTACCCCATCCCCTATCAGGATTCAACTGCAGGACAAAGGGTAAGACCAGAAAAGGATGATGAAATTGGCTGAGAAAATCAGTAATGAGTCTGGGGCTGACTCACCCCCCTCCTCCCCAGCAATCTTCTGAACATCAGACCCACATGGCTGGCACACAACTGAGAGAGACAAACCTAGGCAGAGAGTGGACATCAACCACAATAAGAGGACTCTACTCCAGGATAAGCCTGACTGGGTTGTCCTCCACCCCCATTCTACCAATAGTTGGGTAGGAGACAATCCTGTAACTCCACACAGGAGGGATTCCCTGACCATACTAGAGTGGCAGGGGAGGATTGAAGCCCCACCCACTTTCACCACTCCCTCCTCCCAGCGGCTAGCTGGGGAGATTGTGAGGGAGGCAGCAGCTCCACCAGAAAGAGCAAAGGGGCTTACCTGTGAGCAACTGAGAGGAACAATTATGGAAGCTGCCATAAGAGAGTGCTTAGTGACCAGAAATTTATTTATTTATTTTAATTTATTTTGTTTTTCTTTGTGCATCAATGTGTATGTGATGGTTCAATCTGCATTCCCTCCATTTTTTTCTCATTTTTTTCTTTCTTTTATTTTTTCTTTTTCTGTTTATGTGTGTATGTGAATGATTGAATGTTTTTCTTTCAGTATCTTTTTCTTTAATTGTCTCTTTTTTTAAGTTTAATGTGTGTGTGAATGCAAGTGTGAGGACTTGATTTGCATTCCCCACCTTTTTTCCCTTCTTTTGCTTTGTGTTGGACGTGTGTGTGTGTGTGTGTGTGTGTGTGTGTCTGTGTGTGTGTGTTTCTGTTCTTTTTTTTTGTTTGCTTTGGATTCTGCTATTGTTTTTCCTGTGTGCTTCTTTTTTTTTTTTTTTTTAATTTTTTTGTCCTTCCTATTTCATTCTACTTTTCTCTTTTCTTCTCATTGCTGCTACTTTATTTTGGACTCTGGGGGTACACACACATACCCGTTACATTGTCATATAGAATGATGGTGGGGAGTGGGTCTCAGGGAACCCATACTCCAGTCAGTGAACATTATGGTTTGCAAGTAGTTTCTGAATCTTAGCTTCCTATCCTCCACCTTATTTGATGCTCAAAACTACAAGAGACAGTAAAGCTTCCCACCCACAGCCTTGTTTCAAAATAGAACAAGAGCCCTGATCAGGGAAGAATAGAAGGCTGAGTAAACATCAGAAGTAAAAACCCCTGACACTGCCACTGAATAACAAAACTAAAGAGGAAAGAAAGAGATTTGTCACAAATAAGGAAAAATCAATGGCAGACCACATGTAATTCCCGGTGGACCAAAGATATAATACCTGAAAAATCTGACTCCAGAGCCCAAACAATGGAAGTCACCAATAGCTGGCCCCAGTATACAATAGGGTTTAAAGAGTGGATGGAAAGAGTAAAAAGACTCAAGAAAGACAAGATAGAACACTGAAAGAATTTGTAACAGAGATTTTGTATTAAGCATAGAAGAAAGAAAAAAAAGAGTGACTATGCACATTCTAAGAGAACAGGAGAACAGAGTCAACAGAGAGTACATCACGACTGCAAACTTGAAAGAACACATATATCAACCAAAAAGTAAACAAAACAACAACTGCAAAAACAAAAAACAAAGAAAAAACTTTATAAGAACCTCATGACAGGGATAAACACTGACATTCCAATAATCAGTCTGAATGTGAATGGACTAATTTGCTGCATCCAGGAAACTCATCTGACCACAAGCGATGCACACAAACTCAAAATCAGAGTATGGAAAATGAATTTCCAGGTGAATGGATCACAAAAGAAGACAGAAGTTGCAATACTAATATCAGACAAAACAATCTTTGTTAGCAAAAATTTTAAAAGATACAGAAGGACACTACATAGTTATGAAAGATTCAATCCATCACCAAGACATATCCATCCTAAACATATATGGACCCGATACAGGAGCATCAACTTTTATAAAGCAACTACTAAGTAAACAAACAAAAAAAAAAATACTGACGCTAACACTATCATAACTGGGGACCTAAATACACCACTAACAACACTAATAGATAGATTATGAAGGCAAAAAATCAACAAAGAGATTTGGAACCTCACTTTGATGTTTGATCAAATGGACTTAATAGATACCTACAGAACATTCCACTCAGCAACCACAGAATATACATTCTACTCATCACCACATGGAATGAACTCCAAAAGTGACCACATCCTCAACCATTAAACAAGCACAACCAAAGTTCAAATTGAAATAATGCCATGCATCTTCTCAGACCTCAGTGGAATACAAATAAATATCAAGAACAACAAAATTCCCCTCTCACCAGTGAAGTCATGGACACTAAACAGCATGATGCTGAACAACTCTTGGGTCAATACAGAAATCAAAATACAAATTAAAAGATTCCTGGAAACAAATGAAAATGAGAAAACATTGTACCAAAACTGCTGAGACCATGAAAACAGCTCTAAAAGGGGATTTAAATCCCCATGAACACACATCAAGAAAATGGAAAGATTACAAGTTAATAACAAGTTACCTAAGAGAACTGAAAAGACAAGACCACCAAGACTTTAACTTTAGCAGAAAAATCCAGATCACCAAAGTAAAAGCTCAGACAGAGGACAGAGAAGACAAAAATATCATACAAAAAAAATCAATAAATAATAGCTGGTTCTTTGAAAGGGTAAACAAGATTGATAGCTCCCTAGCCAGAATGACCAAAAAAGAGAGAGAGAGAGAGAGAGAGAAAGCCCAAATTAACACAATTGGAAATGCAAATGATCAAATCACAACTGACCCCAAAGAAATACAAAAGATTACCAGAGAGTATTAGACACACCTGTATGGAGACAAATTCAATAACATAAATAAGTGGAGGACTTTCTGCCATCACACAACCTCCCAAGGTTGAAGCAAGAAGAAATTGATACACTAAATAGACCAGTAACAACCCAGAAAATTGACTCTATCATAAGAAACTACCTACAAATAAAAGCCCTGGACCAGACAGTTTTCCAGTAGAATTCTACAAAACATCCAAGAAGGAGCTGATATCAATCCTATTGAAAGTATGCCAGCCAATTGAGAAAGACAGAATTCTCCTCAAACCATCTTATGAAGCTATCATCACACTGATACCCAGACCAGGTAAAGATCCCACCAAAAAAAAAAAAAAAACTACAGTCAAAAATCCCTGATGAATTCTCAAAAAGATTCTAGCAAATTGGTTCCAACAACTCATCACAAAAATCATCTTCCATGACCAAGTAGGTTTCATCCCTAGGATGCAGGGCTTATTCAACATCTGCAAGACCATAAATGTGATTAAATACATTAACAAAAATAAAATTAAGAACCACATGATTTTGTCATTAGATCCGGAAAAAAACTTTTGATAAAATCCAGTGTCCTTTCCTGATAAAAACCTTTGAACACCTGGGCATAGAGGAAACGTACCTCAAAATAGTAAGCTCATTTTCCCTGAAAACGGGAACAGGACAATGCTGCCCACTCTCATCCGTCCTATTCAACATTGTATTGGAAGTCCTAACTAGACAACTCAGACAAAAGAAGGAAATCAGGTGTATTCAAATTGGAAAAGAGGAAGTCAAGTTATCCCTTTCTGCTGATGAAATCATCTTGCACCTCAAAAACCTCCTTGCACTGATAAAGGACTTAGGCAACATCTCAGGGTACAGAATAAACATGCAAAAGACAGTTACATTCTTTACACCAACAGCAAACAGGAAGAGAACCGAATGAAAAGCACAATTCCATTCACAATAGCCACACACACAAAAGAAATACATCTGCATCATCCTAACCAGATAAGTGAAAGCCTACATGATGAAAACTACAAAACACAGCTCAAAGAAATACAGGAAGACACAAACAAATGGAAAAATATTTCATTGTCATGGACAGGAAGAATTAACATTGTTAAGATGTCTATCCTGCCAAAAGCAATCTGCAGATTCAAGGCAATACCCATAAAATTACCAACACCATTCTTCTCAGACCTGGAATCAGCAATATAGAATTCATATGGAAACATAAATAACCACGAATAACCAAAACAATCCTCAGCAAAAGAAACAAAGTGGGAGGTATGACACTTCCAATCTTTAAACTTTAATATAAGCCTACAGTAATCAAAACAGACTGGTATCGGTACAAGAACAGGCCTATAGACCAGGGGAACATGATAGAAATTCTGGAAACAAAAGCTCAATTTCTCAACCAACTCGTCTTTCACAAAGCCTCCACCAGCAACTGGGGAGTGAGAACCTATTCAGTAAATGGTGCTGGGAAAACTGACTGACCATATGCAGAATATTGAAACAGGACCCTTACCTATCACAATACACCACAATCAACTCTAAACGGATCAAAGACCTAAATGTAAAACCTCAAGCTATAAGAATCTTAGAAAATACAGGAGACACTCTTATGGGAAATGAAGTAGGTAACCAATTCCTGATCAAAACCTCAAAAGTTCTTGCCATAAGGGATAAGATAGACAAGTGGGGCATCGTTAAGCTGAAAAGCTTTCTACAAAGCAAAAGAAACAATCAAAAGAGTAGGGAGACAACCCACAGAATTGAAAAAAAATATTTGCCAGCTGTATATCTGATAAAGGTCTAACATCCAGGATCTCCAAGAACCCAAACATACCTAAGGGAAAAAATAAAAACAAAAAAGAAAAAAACAGCCCTATTAAAAAATGGGCATACGAGATGAATAGATACTTTTCAAAAGAAGTCCAACAAGCAGCCAACAGACCTTATGAAAAAGTGTTCAGCCTCACTAATCATCAGAGAAGTGCAAATCAAAACAACATTGAGATACCTTCTAACCCCAATAAGAATGACCATCATTAATAACTCAAAAACACAGCAGATGCTGGTGAAGATGTGGAGAAAAGGGAATGCTTCTATACTGCTGGTGGGAGTGCAAACTAGTTTAACCTCTATAGCAAATTTGTGGAAATTTCTAAAATAACTAGAAATTGACCTTCTATATGACCCAGCAATCCCCCTACTGGGAATATACCAGGAAGAACTGAAATCATTCTACCAAAAAGATATCTGCACATAAATGTTTATTGCAGCACTATTCACAATAGCAAAAACATGGAAACAACCATGCTGCCCATCAAAACTGGACTGGATAAAAAAATGTGACACATATACATGATGTAATGCTATGCAGCCACAAAGGTAAAACATATGGACTTCATTGCAACTTGGATGGATTTAGAGTCTATAATACTCAGTGACCTATTACAGAAAAAAAGAACTGAGTATCATATGTTCTCATTCATAAGCAGACCCTGAACATTTACCATAATACTATAATAAAGGGATTGGCAGTAGCAGGACACTGCCAGGGGTGGGAGAGGGGGTACATAACATCGATAAGTGTAACTGATCTCAAACCAAGCAAAGTGGGGATCAAAGGGAGACCCAAACTTTACCTGTATGATGACTATTTATATATCTAATCCTGAATTGTACCCCATATCTTTAAAATAAAAAATAAAAATATTAAAAAATACAAAAGGTGAATCTCCTAATTACCATAGTTTATGCATAAATTCATCTCAGATAGTACTATCATATATTATTTTCCTATATTTTGTTTCCTGGATGGCAGATTACCTTTATCTACAAAGAACATTTATTGTTAAAGGGATTCAGATTTTTCTTGAGTATCCAAGGCTTTTTTTTTTTTTTTGTCAAAGAGAAATAAAACAGCTTTAAAGATCATTTGTGAATAGTTTTGTGTTTTTACTAGTAAAAAATATGAGTAAAATGTTGAAATACACACACAGACACACACACACACACACACACACACACACACACACACAGCTGTTGTTATTGACCTCAAACCACAGAGAATCATCAGTGGTAAGTTGTCAGTGGCAAGAAAAGATGAAGGCCAGGCATAAATAGCTTGAGAAGGATAATCAAATAAGACTTCAAGAAGTTTCCAATCTAGTTAGAGAGACACAATGATATATCAACAGATGTAGCTGCATTAATTATTATTATCTATGGTGTATATGCACCATATTTTCTTTATCTAGTCCACCATTGATGGACAATCTGGGCTGGTTACATGCTTTTGCTTTTGTAAATAGTGCTGAAGGTTTCTTTTTGGTAGAATGATTTATGCTCATTTGGGTATATACCCAGTAGTGAGATTGCTAGGTAGAATAATAAATCTATTAATATTTTTAGTTACTGGAGATATCCCCAAACTGCTCTCCATAGGTATTGAACCAGTTTACAGTCTTACCACCCCTATGTCTATATCCATATCAATATCTACATGTCTATTTCTGAGATAACTATTAAATGCCAGTGAACTGTATAGTGTTACTCTAAGTACTGTATTATTTTAAGTTCTTCAGGACTCCATTGAAATAATGATCATTGTGGACAGATGCGGGGAAAAATAAGAAACATGATTAAACTGAAGAAAGAGTTTAGCTCTATGAGAATAACGTAGAGCTGAATTAGAACTCCAGGAACGGTGGAATAAACAAAAACACAGTCATGGGGCTATATAGGAAAAGTAGAGAGGTGTGATAGAAATGACGTGCAGAGAGACAATGTTGTAGAGTTAAGTGCACTTGGGTTTTGAGTAGAAATAATATATCATAATAGGAATCAGCAAGATCTAATAGGTTGGTAGTGTACAAATATAAACATATAATTTATTTGTCACACACCCTGGGATGATCTATTTATCATACAGTTCATGTTTGAAAAATAAGAAAAAAGTTACAGTCAGGGGAATGTAGACATCTAATCACCAGTTGGTTGTCTATGCCTTTTCTATGAATGTGAAAATTTGTTCTGTTCTATCACTCCTCTGTACCTTTGAACATATAGTATCCTTGTTCAAGACCATTCTTCCTGTTCTTGTCTAGTTGACTTCAATTCACTATTTTTTAAAGAATGTAGTCATGTGTGCGTGTATTTCTTTTTGATTAAATTAATTTTAGATTCAAGGGATGCATGTGTATTTTATTTATTGTATAGGTATATGGCATGATGGCTAGGTTTGGGCTTCTGATGAGCCTTCCCTCCTCCCCATCCCCTGTGGTGAGCACGGTACCTGATGGGTGATTTTTCAACCCTTATTCTTTCTCACTCCTTTCCTCCTCCCTTTAGTAGCCCCAAGTGTCTGCTGTTCCCATCTTTGTGTTGACAGGTGACCAGGGTCTATGTGTGAGACTCAGTATTCAGTTTTCTGTTTCTATGGTAATTTGCTTAGAATGATGCTTTCCGGCTGCAGCCATATTGCAGCAAATGACATGATTTTATTCTTTTTTATGGCTGTGCATTACTCCATAGAGTATATATACCACATTTTCTTTATCCAGCTCACTATTGGTTCCACGCTTTTGCTATTGTGAATAATAGCAATACACATATGAGTGCAGGCATCTTTTAGGTAGAATGATTCATGCTTCTTTGGATATATACCCAATAGTGATATTCCTGGATTGAATGGTAAATCCATTTTTAGTTGTCTGAGATACCTCCAAACTTCTTGCCACAAGAGATGAACTAGCTTACATTTCCAACAACAGTGTATGAGTACATCATTTTCTCTGCAGCCTCATCAATGTCTGTTGTTTTTGGACTTTTTTAACAGTAGCCAGTCTGACTGGTGTGAAATGGTAGCTGGTAGCTTTGATTTGCATGTAGCTGGTGATTAGTGATGTTGAGCATTTTTTCATGTGTTTGTGGCCTACTTTTTTGTCTTCTTTTTTGAAGTGTCAGTTCATGGTTTTGGCCCAATTTTTAAACATTTATTTTATTTTTAAGATGTGGGGTACAATTCAGGATTGGGTATACAAGTGATCATTATACTGGCAAAGCTTGGGCCTCTCTTTTGTTCCCACTCCACCTGGTTTGGGATAAGGTACTCTTATTGATGTTGTGTGTTCCCTTACTCCCTCCCCTGGCAGTTTCCCATTATTGCCAATCCTTTATAGTATTATGACAAAAGTTCAGGGTCTGCTTATGAGTGAGAGCATGTGGCATTCATTTCTTTGTTCCGGTGACAGATCACTGAATATGATAGACTCTAAATCCAAGTTGCTGCAAAGTCCATACTTTTGTCATTCTCTATGGCTGCATAATATTCCTTTGTGTATATGTACCACATTGTTTTATCCATTGACTCACTTTTTAATGGGGTTATTTGGTTTTGTTCGTGTGTTTGCTTTTTCTTGTCTTATTTTTAAAGCTCTTTGTAGATTCTGGATATTAGTACTTTGTCAGATGATAGCTAAAAAATTTTTTTTCTATTCTGTGGTTTTCTCTTTACTCTCTTGATGGTTTCTTTAACTTGATAAGGTCCCACTTGTTAATTTTAGTTTTCGTTGCCTTTGCTTTTGCAGGCTTGGTCATGGATTCATTGCCTAGGCCTATGTCTAGGAAAGTGTTCCCTATGTTTTATTCTATGATTTTTATCATTGGGGATTTGAAATTTAAGTATTTGATTTATTTTGAGCTAATTTTTGTATATGTCTATAAATAGGGGTCCAATTTCATTCTTCTGCATATAGTTAGCCAGTTTCCCCTGAATCATTTACTGAGTAGGATGCTATTTCCCCAATTTTTTTTTTTTTTTTTTTTTGTCAACTTTGTCAAAGATTAGTTGGATGTGGTCAGTGGTTTTATTTCTGTATTCTCTATTCTATTGCATTGGAATATGTGTCTATTTTTGTACCAGTACCATGCTGTTTTGGTGATTGAAGTCGTGTAGTAAAGTTTAAACTCTGGCATTTTGATACCTCCTGCTTTGTTCTTTTTGCTGAAGATTGCCTTGAATATTCTGGCTGTTTTTTGCTTTCATATAAATTTAAGTATTCTCTTTTCTAGATTTGTGAAAAATTATACTGGTAGTTTGATAGGAATTCCTTTGGGGTTGCATAAACATCTTCACAGTATTGATTCTTTCAATTTGTGATAATGAGATATCTTCCATTACTCTAGGTGTTAGCATAATTTGTCTACCCTGTGCTCTAAGAACACTCTCTGCTGATATTTATTATAATAGGTGTTATTCTATATTATGACTGCTTATTAAACTGCTTATTAGGTCTAAAGCTCCTAAAGACAAGTTGCTTTCTCCACCACCCCAATCCTGGTGCCTCCATCCCATATCCCTAAACCATATGTAATTTTTAGAGCTGCTATAATAAAGTATCCAAACTTGGTGACTTGAACAACAGAGATTTATTATCTCAAAGTTCTGAAAGCTAGAAATTCCACATCCAGGTCTTAGAAAGATGCGTTCCTTTTGTGGACTGTAAGGGAGGAAAATTTTCAAGGCTTTCTTCTTGCCTTCTGAATGATATATAAGGATGTAGCCATATTGGATTACAGCCAATCCAAATGAAATTAACTTAACTCAATTAAAGACTCTGTCTCCAAATAAGGTTATATTCTGAGATACTGAAGATTAGAACTTCAATGTATGAAATTTGATGAGCTATGATTCAACTCCTAACACCATAATAGGAACCCTTCATGCAGAAGGATAGAGATAACCAAGTGGAAATCAAGATCTACACAAAGTCATGAAGAGAAGCAGAAATAATAACTACTGGGCAAATATAAAAGATTTTTCTCTTATAATTTAAACATGCTCAAACTATAACAATTGTTTCTGTATTCTCTATTCTATTAAAATCAACGAGTACATAAATTATTTAAAGCATGTATTCAATTTGTTACAGATGTCTCACAATTTGTTTTAATTTCCCTCACAAGACTGTGAGTTCCCTTAGGGTAAAATTCATGTCTCGTTCATGCTTGAATCTATAGTGCTTAGCACAATGACCAACACACAGTTGATGTACAAAATACTTTGTTAAATGAATGACAAACAAGCAAATAACAAAGAAGATTTTTTTTGTGCAAAAATACCTCTGGAAGAATATTTTATGTGAGTCTTGTTCTAATGCTCTGTTCAGTGATTTTTGCTGATTGTTATAGATTGTGCAGTCCCAGAATTGCAATGCCTTAAGCAATTTAAAACAGATACTATATGTCAGTAGAGGCTATAAGTCTAAATATTTCTATGACCTTAATATCTTGTGGTCTTATTAGAGATCAGCTCTCATCTAGGCTTTTGTGTCTTATTTCCGTACAGTTTGGGATTTTTTTCTCTTGATTTAAAAAAATACAATGCTAAAATGAAGATGCAAGCTGGCTTTCTTTGGAAACTGTCAAAAATATTAAAGTATCTTCAGGATGCAAACAGAAATGTAATAAAAAGTGAAGAGCTGAGTGTGGGAAAGGGACTCAGAGGAAAAACTTCAAATACTGGTGTTGTTGTCTGGTTCAGTATGACCACCTCAATTACCATCAAGATGGGGAAGGGGAGTAGAATGCTAATGAGTTTCACAGTTTCTCTAATTTAGGATGCATAATAAGACCCAGTAATAATAAAACAAGTAGAGACAAAGCTGTTCTCTGAAGAAATTCATGAACCTAAAGTAATCTAATAAGACAAACATGGGCTAATTACAATTGTAACTATTAAAAGGAAGGCAAGCCAGACTGCGTAACAGACAGGGTGACCTAAGGCATGGCAAGTAATGTCCCATTTGTATCTCAAGCTAGCAAATTCCATTCAAGTTGCATCCACAAAGTATTTTTTCAGATGCTTCTTAGTTATGTGGTTTGGAGAAATCACACATTGATTTTTTTTCTGATTAACTCAAGATTCTAAACACAGGTAGAAAAGACCACAAAAACATGATAGAAAGAAGAATCCAGATTAACAAAGTGTACATGAAAATTTGTTTGACTATATTTAAATTATAAGAGAAAAACCTTTTATATTTACCCAGTAGTTATCATTTTTGCCTCTCTTCACGACTTTGTGTAGATCCTGATTTCCACTTGGTTATCACTATCCTTCTGCATGGAGGACTCCCTTTGACATGTATTGTAGTACGAATCAGAATTTTTTCATCTTTCTCAGTATGAAAAAGTCATACTTTCAAGTTTACTTTTAAGATTTTCTCTGGTTTTAAATAATTTGGCTATGATATGCCTTTGTATAGTTTTCATCATATTTGTTGTCCTTTGGATTGGTTGAGCTTTTTAATCTGGGGGTTTTAATTTTCATCAAATTTGGAAATTTACCATGTCTTTTATTATTATATATTTTTCTGCCCCCTTTTCTTTCTTTTCACTTTTAGTAGCTCATTAATATATTTAATAAGATGTTTAAAGTTGTTCCACAAATAATGAACATATTTTTCTTTATTCTTTCAATCTTTGGGTTTCCTTTTAGATAATTTTTATTTCTATACCTTTTATTTTCTAACAGTTCCTTTTATAATGTATAATTGCCTGTTAACCCTATCAGGTACATTTTTCATCTTGGACACTTAGTTTCACTTTTTGAAGTTTGATTTGGATTTTTTTCTTAATGGCTACCATACCTGGCATTAATATACTCCATCTGTGATTTAGCTTCTCAGACAAATATAGTACAGTTATAATAACCAATTAAATTTTTTTTCTTCTAATCTTTTCATACCATGTTACTTGTGGGTAGATTACAATGCTTGATTTTCCCCCCCTAATTATGGGTTCTATTTTCATGCTTCATTGCATAAGTGGTAATTTTAGTTTATGCTAAATATTATACCTTTCACATTGCTGGGTGCTAGTCCTTTTTGTACTTCAATAAATGTTCTTTCTTTTTTAAAATCTGTGATGTAGTTCACTTACTTGAAAATAGTTTGATCTTCCTTGTTCTTGCTTTTTAAGTTTTTTGGAAAAATTAGAGGAATATTTTTGTCTAAGACCCAATTTGCCCCTATTATTGAGAAAAAAACTTTTCTAAGTACTATACCCAGTGCCTCATGTGAGATTTCTATTATGACTGCTTGGAACTTGAACTATTCCTGTGCAAGCCCTGGCAATTGTTTCCTCTAGTCCTTTCAAGTGGTTATTTTTGGGTAGTTTTCTCACATGAATGCATTGATAAGTCCTCAGTTGAAGACCCAGTGGAAACCTTCTGCAGGCCTCCAAAGTTCCCTCTCTTCACATTCCTCTTTATTTCTCTGCCTAGGCTGCTTGGTCTTCCTCGGGTCCTGGTTCAATCTTATGAACTCAGAGTGATTGATTGTTAACTCCAACTGGGTTTATTTTTCTCTGCCTTTGCTCTGAAACTTTCACTAGTGGATAAATTAGGGCTTACCTAAGTAATCACTGTCCCTAATTACTTTGTATTCAGTGACCTAAATTCCCTTGTTTCATACACTTAGTCTTACTTTTCAGTTGTTTCAGGTAGGAGGGTATATCAAAGCCTTATAATTCCACCTTGACCAGAAAAAAAATGTCAGACTAAAGTTTTTTTAGAGAACTGGACTCGGTGGCACAGCCTGTAATCCTGTGCCTTTGGGAGGCTGAAGTGAGTGAATTGCCTGAGCCTGAGGGTTCAAGACCCGCCTGGGCAGGCGAGACCTCATCTCTACAATAAATCAAAAAATTAGCCGGGCATGGTAGCAGGTACCTGTAATTCTGGCTACTTGGAAGGCTGAGAAGGAAGGATTGCTGGAACCCAGCAGGTCGAGGCTGCAGTGGCCGGGAGCGGCCACTGCACTCCAGTCTGGGCGACAGAGTGAAACTCCAACTCAAAAAAACCAAACAAACAAACAAAAAAATAAATTAAGTTTTATTTAGATATTGCCATGATGTAATAGCCAAGTACAACTTTTATAAAAACTTGCTTAAATCAACATAATAAAATACAGATTATGTAGAAAAACTTCTACTTCTGTTGAGGTTTCTGCATATCTAATAGTGTATGTTAATAGTGAGGTCATAATATTCTAGCATGGAAGTTTTCTCAGTGCCCTTAAAATAAATTTGAATTTTCCCACGCAATTTCTCATCTTTCCTACTCTTCTTTCAACAGAATCTGTCTAACCTTTGACAGATTGGTTCCTAAGTCCTCTGTAATATAAAATTAGAAGAATGTATTTATTCAACAAATATTTATTATGTGTCTATTGTGTGCTAGGGATTATTCTGGGCATGTGAAATCTTTCAAGTGAACAGAAAAAAAAAATCTTGCCCTCACGAAGTTTTTATTCAACAAAGAAATCAGCATTAACTAATTAACATAGAAAGTAAGCAAACTCTATATTTGAGAATAAAGCATATAGATCAGAGGGGGGGAAAAGCCAGAGAAGATAAATCAATGACCATAATAAAGAGCTGGGAGAGAAGAGAGGAAAAAGAATAGCTTAGGAGAGTTCTGGAGATTTATTATGAGGGAAACTCTTAGCCATTCCTACATGTGAACAATGTAGAAGAGAGAAAAGGGATTATTATGAAGAGTTTCTGGATATTCTGAACCAGATTGCCTTAAATTTTTTCCGAGAGATTCAAATCTATTTGAATTACTGTCTTCTCTTCATATGCATGAGAAACTGGTTCCAGGATTTCCCACTGACACCAAGTCTGCATATTCCTAAGCCCCTTATATAAAATGGTGTAGTATTTTCATATGACCTATATATATTTCCCTGTATACTTTATCTCTAGATTACTTATCATGCCTAATACAATGTAAATGTTATACAAATTGCTGTTATACTTTTTATATTTATATTATTTTTATTCTACTTTTAAAGTTATTTTTATTTCTTTCAAAAATATTTCATCTGTGGTTGAGTAAATCCACAAATGTAGAGTCTGTTGATGTAGACCCATGGATACAGAGGGTCAACTGTATTTTATAACTTTTAACATACTAGAATAATTTTTACTAAAAGTTATTGCATGTTGATTCCAGAGATTGTGGAATTTTAGTTCATATGTAAACTATTTATACATTTTGATTATACCTACCCCTTAAGGAATATATTTCATTTTCATTAAATAGATGAGGGAAGTGAAGGTCAAAGATTTTAAGAACTTGCTTAACTAGTAAGTGAAGGTCAGTACTGGAGTACAAGTTGAATTATTTTAAAAAAAGAAGTTGGTGCTTTTATTCTTACAGAAAACTATTATTTAACTTTATTTATGACATAACAGAGTCACAGCATAATGGAGAATGTAAAAAAAATGCCCAGATAATGTTTCCATGATTTTGTCCTAATTGTCTTAGAAGATTCTTCAGATAACTTTGTGTTTACAGTGATCTCCAAGAATATCCAAAAAGTTTGTTGGTTTTACAGTTTAGTCAGAAACCCAGGTTGTGAGACATTCTTTGAATGAAAGAGAATATGATATAGAACAGAGTTCAGCTAACTGTGATCAAAGCGGCAAACTTAGCCCATCGTTTTCTTTTGTAAATTAAGTCTTATTGGGACACAGTCATGCCTATTTACTTCCTTGTTTTCCATGACTGCCTAAGTCCATGATGGCAGAAATGATAGTGGTGACAGAGACCCTATGACCTGTAAGCCTAAAATACTTACTGTCTGTCCCTTTAGAGAACAAGTTCCAATTCTGAATAGAAAAATCTTTATTCTGTAATTTCTTAGTGCATCTCAAGTCCTGGACTTCAGACTTGTGTTGATTATCGAGTCCAGAGGATTAATTAGGTAAATTCTTTACTGTGATATCTTGAGATATAAAAAGCCTTAGCAGCTCATTCCCAATGAGATTTCCCACCAGCAGGAAACGACCTCTAGTTTCCTCCTTAAGAAAACTCTGGTTAGTCAACTGGGCAATTACTACCCACTCTTCTCTGTCCTACTGAAAGAAGTTTGAAGAGGCAATCAGAGTCTTAGAGTAATTGCTACTGCTCTTTTATTGGTTTCTACAATATTCCACATCAAATAAAATAACCTTAAGAATGACAATTTCATGTTTGTCAACAAATCAGTGTGGAGCTTGGTTTTCAATAATCTGAAATTTTCTTTAAAAAGTAACTAACCTATTTTATGTTGCATTCCTGATGGAAACCTCTTCTAAATAACTCATTCTTGTAAATAAAGCATTTGTGTGTAGAGTAAAATAAAATGTTATATTGTAATTTCTAGTATTTAAAAAATAATATAAACTGGTATTTGAAAAATTTATATATATTAAGAGATGCTCATTCTGAGAAAAAAGATTGTGCCAGTTATTTTAAAAAGTTTAACCTTTTATTTTGAATGAATTTTAGGCTTATACAAAAGTGACAAAATCATACAGAGCCCTTGTATTTCCTTACCCAGCTTCTCCTGATGTTAAGATCTTATATAGCCAACATACGATTAGGAAAACCAGTAGATTATTATCTGTAGAATATTATGAACTACATAACTAATTTTATTAGTGTTTTGATTAGTCTTTTTTCTGCTCGAGGATCTCCACTCGCGTTTAATCTTCTCCAATCTGTGACAGTCCCTCAGGATTTCCATGTCTTTCACAATCGACATTTTGAAGAGCACTGGTCAGTTATTTTGACACAGATGTATTTGTTTTCTTTTGTAAGTGACACAAAAAGTGATGGAAACCTGATGTTCCTCCTGCTGGGCAAAGAAATAACCCATAGGTCTTTGGTGAGCTCCAAAGCAAATCACTGAGATCTTAAGTACACAGCCTACTTCTTCTTTAGGAGGAAGACCTTCTTTAGGAGTACAGAAGAAATGGAAGAAACTGGAAAACTGATGTGCTTCTCAATTTTTGCTAGGTGCATTCTCCAGAATATTTAGATGGATGGATTATCAGAAACCTATCTAGTATTTGCATTTAAATTTAACAGCTGAAAAATTGGCAATATTCCCCTGAGATTGATATGTAATAATTAATCTGATCAAAGAAAGCTTTTATTTGAAGACTAATTTTAAAATAGATATGAGAATAACCATGTTTGCATATTCAAAAATGACTCATATTTTTAGATTAATTGCTCCTAAATAAATGGTGAAGTTACTCAAACCACCATCATTATAAGAAAATAAGATTTTAAAACAGCAATTCTGATGCAGAGTGGAAAGGTTTCATCAAAGCACTATAGGCATATTACTGCTGAGATGGGAAGTGATTATAGTAAAAAAAATAAATAATAGCCATAGAGTTTTAAAAACAAGAATTAGAGAAAGACTAGTTTATAAAAAAAAATGTAGGATAGTATTTTGGGGACACTTTTCTTGATAATTTAGTACAGTAAATTATTTGACCTTTGTTCAACATTTGTTTTAAAAAGTCTAATATAACAGACTTTTTTCTGGCTTGATATAAAATGAATTGTTGCCTGAGAGGGTCTGTTTGCCTGGTAACAAATAGGTTTGCCTTTTGGATAATTGACTTTAACCTGTCAGGTGGCCAAATTAATTAATCAGTCACTTTCCTACTGGAGTGTTAAACTTACAAATGAAGAGAGAAATAACAGAATGACACCACATCTGCTCTATTAATTTGAATTCCAGGTTGTCTGAAGAAGGATACAATGTAAGGAGAGCATAAAAGAAGGCTATCTTGAAGACAAAAATTATTTTATCTCATCTCCTCCTATGTTGGTCACAGACAATAAGGACTTATTTATTATTTTTTTCGCACTTATTTTTTTCTAGTCAGTTGACAAATGTGGTACTCTTCCTGGTCATGAGGGCAAATATAAATTTTAAATAGGTATGATGAAATCTAACAAAGAGGGTAAAAGCATGCTCAAGTGAGTATTTTGGAGTGTGAGGAAAACTGGAGTTTTAGTCAGACATAAATGAAAAAAGTAGGAGAGAATTATGCTTCCCAGAATAAGTTAGGAAAAGGTAACTTTGGAAAACAGTGTGGAGATTTCTGAAAGAACTAGAAATTGACCTTCTATATGATCCAGCAATTCTTCTATTGGGAATATACCCAGAGGAACTCAAATCACTCTCAGAAAAGATACTTGCACACACATGTTTGTTGCAGCTCTATTCACAATAACAAAAACATGGAACTCATCATGCTGCCCATTAAAACTGGACTGGATTAAAAAATGCGGTACATATACACAATGGAATATTATGCAGTCTTAAATAAGGACAAACATATGGACTTCCCAGCAACTGGATGAATTTAGAGTCTATCATACTCAGTGATCTGTCACAGAAACAAAGAACAGAGTACCATATGTTCTCACTCATAAGCGAACCTTGAACAATTATCAAATACTATGAGAAAGGAATTGGCAGTAGTGGGAAACTGCCAGGGAAGGGGTGGAAGGGGGTGGGATTGGCCATTGAGGGAAAATACTAGGGGAGGGAGAGGTACACCTCATCAACAAGGGTACCTGCATAATTAACGTTTGAATACCTAACCTTCAATTGCACTCCACATCTTTAAAAAAAAGGAAAAAATAAAATATATATAAAATAGTTCATTTAAGTCATTTCAGTGGAGATGCTTTAGTTACACAAATCATCTAAATAATCTTATACAGTACCATTCTCAACATTAGGTTTGACATTTCTAGTCCTTCTGTATTTTAGAAATACTACAACCGTGTATTCAGGAAATATATAAATTCCCTAAATGATAATTCTTCTGGTCTGAAGAGTGTGTGTGTGTGTGTGTGTGTGTGTGTGAATAAACATGTGTGTTATATAGGGAATATGAATGGGAGTGGGCTTGGATCTAGAGAAATATCGCTCCTTATCCATTCTATCAGTAGAAGTTTGGACATGGAAATGTGCACAAGAAAAATATGTGAAAGAAAAGCATAAACACCAGAGATTTAAGAAATGATGACCCTTTCGCCTCTTTCTCCTGTCCCCTATTATTACTAGATTTTCAATTACAACTAAAAAGCACACATAACAACTGAGAAGTCATTGTGCTGCAGAAAGTGATCATTTTGGAGTCAGACAAATCTAGATCAAATTTAGCTCTACCCCTCTGACTCTATATAACTGTGGTGTGAGGTTTTATTATTTGCTCCCAATGAACATGCTTCCTGATATCCATACCCTTGTGTAGTCCCTTCTTTAATTAGCTCTGGGCTTGGCCATGAGACTTACTTTGCCAGTCAAAATATTAGCCAGTATGACACAACCGGAGTGTTCATAAGCCCTGAATACTGGGACTTGTTCTCACTAAAATGTACATTTCTTGCAATAAGTTCAAGTCTAGTTAGTTGTATCAGGAAACTCTGAGGATGTTTCAGCTCCAGTTGCCATCTGGCCATAACTATATGAGATCTCAGATTAGAATAGCAGAAATACCATCCAGCAAAGCCTTTCCCATTATACAGAAACTTGAGCATTAATCAATCAATGTCCTAAGTCACAAAATTTGGATCTAGAATAACATACATCAATACATGACTAAAATTGCAAACTTGTTCAAATGACATAACTTCCATGAATGAGCCAAGATTACAGTTTAACTTTTGACAGATTAGGGAGAATACAAATACATCTCAATTCCTTTAAGTTTTTTTACAGTTTTGTCATGTCACCTTTTTAACCGATTTGAGAGATAGAAAAGTTAAAGGCCACTACTACACAATTTTGACTTGAGGCCACTTTTTTCTGATTCTTTTCTTTAGAAATTTTTACCTAACTATTGAACTCCGAGCTGCAAACATTATTCAAAAAGTGATTACCAACTCAACAATTGTTGGCTAAGCTGTCAAACATGGCCGCTCTGCTTGTGGGAATTTGTCATCAAATAAGAGAGGTGAGTATTAACAAAAAATACTCAGAGATATAGGTACAGTTTATTGAATGGACAGAACTAGATTTTATATAACTACATTAAAAATGCATTCTTCTCCCACTACTGGCTTTAAATATCCTCTGTTAAATCACCTTTCCCTAGCCATTGATAACATATCAGGCAGATCTCTAAGTCTCAGATATTTTTAAGTTAGAAGAATAGTTGCATTTCAGTCATTAAAATATCTAATCCAGTCAAAATTTCATATCTATTTCAAAATCTTACATTCATTCTCACATGCAATACAATATAGCCCCCATTTTTGTTCATCTGTGTATCTTATTCAATTTATTCTTGCTTCTGGATCCTCCATGGTCTGGACTGTGAGACAGGGAATTTGAAGAGAAGGATTAGCATCTTCACTGATTAGGGGTTTTGCAACTGAGCCTTTGGGGTGCCTTGCTGTGTGATGCTTTTCTCTACAGGTTTCTTTTTGTTTGTTTTTTTCTTCCTTCAGGATAGCATGATTAACATGGTACTACTTAAGCGTCCTGTTTCTTTCCACTGTGCAAGTTTCAGACTTGACTCTTTTGACTGTTTAAGGTCCCAAGGCTTATTTTTCAGGACCAAAAATTCATATTGAAACACAGAATTTCACTTTGACTTTCTAATCACTATCATATAACTCTGATGTAAGCTCATATTCTTCTTGTTTATTCCATTTGTTCACCCATAGAAATATGTCTTATTTCTAAAAGCAAAGCAATGCATTTAAATATGTTTTCATCATAATCTAGTATTGCAGTAGCTAGTGCCTTTGAAATACCAAATTTTCATTAATCTTAGAAATAAGTCAACAGTCATTTTACCCTTCGTGTTACTTAAGAGGTTAGAGGAAAAATCTTCTACTCCTTTGTAAGGAAAGAACATAATTTCTGCTCAGTAAATCTTAGGATTATTTTTCTTTTTTCTTTCTCTCATTTATTAGTATCTAGAGTTTGGTAGTGAGGGTTGATGGTAGAAGAATTAGCATGAATACCTTTTGGTAAGTCCTGCAACTCTCTTTAAAATTCAGGGGTACAATTTTATTATCAACTTTAGTTTCTGCCTAAAATTTCAAGGCAAAATTTCAGTTTTAAGTACTATTCAATATTATTTTATATATTTTTTTTGGTGTCACAAAGGTTCTATGAGATACTATAATGAGAGATATTTAATTTATATTTTCAGGACAGGAAAGGTTTTTTTTTTTTGAGAAGTAACATCTGATCTGAAAAAGGAAAAGTGGTTTAGAGATATCCAGAGTAAGAATGAGAAGAGGTTTACTATACAGAGGAGTTTTTTAATATGTGGGGAAACAGGGAGTGATATAAATTATAGTTTATTTGAAAATTTTAGCAGGAAAAATAGAGAAGGAATTAAAGCAACATGTTCAAATTGGAGGCTTTTACAGTCTCCCAGACTAAAGGTAAAACAATGTAGGTGCAGTGAAGATAAAGAAAGCTAGTTAGATTCAAAAAATATTTTGCTTGTAAAATTAGAGACATGTGGAATGGATGTAGTATATAGTGAGGGAAATATGTGAGGAATAACATTCAGTTTTCAGAATTCAGCAGATTAATGAAGTTGTCACTTACTGAGATGATCAAAATAACAGGAAAACAGTAGAAGAAGGTTTGTTGGAGAATAAGAATTTGGCTTTCTTGAGAGGACTGTGAATCATACAAATGACAGATTTATAAGCACAGAGAAAATATTCAGGGTTACAGATGAGACTTTGAGTCCATGAACACATTTTGAGTGACGTAGTATTTATTATTTGTGTTAAAAAGAACTGGCAGTTGAAATTGACTATTAGACGAAATGGTGAAAAATCAGTAGAATGACATGGTGCTCAGAGCAAGAGAGGGTCGAAAGATGTTGGACTAGGCGACATAGAGTTCAGGAGCAGGGTAATAGGGTACTGATTAAGAAGTGATAGAGGATAAAGCCAGAAGTTTTGATGTTTTGAGATTTGCACACTGCCAGGCCAGGCCATACCATGCAAAACTCCTTCTGACTTTTTCAGTGAGAAAGCCTAACAATCAGAAGGGAAAACTAAACCCTCCATAATTCGTTTTTCATAAATATCACAGAATGGATTCTCTCACTCAAGGATTATCTCTAACGTATATTTTTTCTTCTGATTTCCTTTTACATGCATGTATATTTGCCAAAGCACACATGCTGGTTTTTGTTGTTGTTTTGTGTGTGTGTGTGTGTGTGTGTGTGTGTGTGTGTGTGTGTGAGTAGGGTGTTAGTGGTGGGGCTGGAAAGCTGGCACAACTTACCAACTGTCTATTAGGTCCCAGTAAAATGTTAAATGGATTTCTTTTCTAGGTCTGAGGTCCATGATATTTCTGTGGCTGGGCTACTTTCAACCATAGAGAAAAATATATGCCTCATTTCCTCCCTTTATTTGCTCAAGAGGATGAGTGGAAGTGCTGTAGTGGCTATCATTCTCCAAGTTAATGAGGCACGTTTTGTGACTTCAAGAAAAAGGATCCACTATCCTGCCCTCTAAACTAGAAAACAGCTTTGTGCCCTTGTGGTTGAGTGAGCTGTCACTCCTTTGAAGGTATGGTGAGGTCACAAAAATTTTAACTACAAAACCAAAAAAGAAAAAAATCAAAATAATTCTGTAGAATCCTTTAGTTAACATAAAAAACTGAGTCAGAAGTAGTATCATCCCATCCTAAAATACTGGTCAAGAACTGTGATTTAATTTGAAAAACCCAGGATGTATTTAATAGTAAAGATTCTTTTATGTTTCCAAAGGTTTAAAGAAACAGTTTCATGTTTATCTTATCTTCTCCTGTTTGGCAAATTACTATGGTTATTTCATGTCTCCTAATATTTCTTTTAGTTGCTTTGATAGTGTATTTATGTTATCTGTTTAAGTTTAAAGATAGGTTACACTAGACAATTGACTCAGTCCACTGTCATCAGAATGATATTCAAGCTAATTAATTTCATACAATTACCATTTGTACTAGTCTGGTTGCCCCATCTTGAGGGATCCAATTTTCTTGTACTTTCTCCTCTCTTTTGTTTTGTTTAGTATATATATATATATATATATATATATATATATATATATATATATTTGCTTACATATATATATGTATATGCTTTCTTTTTTTTAAAGATGTAAGGTACATATGTGGTCATTGTACAGGTAAAGTATGGGTGCCCTTATTGATGTTATGTGCCCTCCCTCCTTTGGCAGTGTCTCACTACTGCCCATCTCTTTCTTATAGTATTATAATAATGTTCAGGATTCGCTTATCAGTAAATACATGTTGTATCCAGATCTCTGTTTCTTTGATGAATTACTGAAAATATAACTGGAGGAACTCAAACCACTCTAATAAAAAGATACCTGTCCCAGAGCCATTTACTGAACAGGTTCTCTTCTCCCCAGGGGTTAAAAAAAATACCTGCACATGCACATTCATTGCCACATTATTCACAATAGCAAAAACATGGAACCAATAGTGCTGCCTGATGAATATGTACTGGATACAGAAAATGTGGTACATTTACACATTTCTTTATGCAGTCATAAAGAAAAACCAAAGTATGAACTTCACAGCAACTTGGATGGAATTAGAGACCGCTCTCTTTCAAGAGGTCCAATATGGGACCAGGTTTGACCAAGTGTGCATATACAGATGCTTTGGAAGGAATTAGATCTAGGTCTTCTGCTCTACTAGCAAAGAAATCTCAGCTAAGATATTTTCTCAGGACTTTTTTTTTTTAACCTGTGAAAAGGAAACAATAATAGTTCTAGATATCTCAAACAATTGTGAAATTTTAGTGAGATATATAAAAGCAGTTTATAAGCATCAGAAGAATATGAATTTATAGTTATTCTTACAAAAGAATCATTTCTTTTGGTTAAGAGTATAGCATATGATTAAGGATGTGAGCTTGGTGACCAGTCTGACCAGTGTATAAACTGGGACTTGATCCACTACAATTGTGCACACCATGGCAAATTACTTAATATCTTTGGGACTCCCTTTCCTAATTTGTGATTAGGAATACTATTACTTTCTCCATTAGACTATTGATACATTTAAATGAGATTTTTGTATGAAAGCATCTAATTTCTTTCATTATATGCACACATTATGTACTGGATCAAAATAGCTGCTCTTAGTCCCCTTTCATAAGATCACTGGTGAAGTAAGAAGAGTACCCCACCATGACTGCTAGTGAATTAACTGACTCTTCCTTGATTTTAGGGTATGACCCCATTGGAGACAATGGACCCCTACTGTTCAGAAAGGAAAAATATCAAACTTTTGTTCTACTAGCACTGATACCACTACTATTAGCACAACGGTACCTTCTTGCCAAAGGAGGTATCTTAAAAGGGTTACAGTGCCTTAAATAATGTAAAAGAATCACAAACATTTTTAGGATGCCAATCATTGAGATATATTTAGAAAGGAGAATTTTGACATTTCCCTTTAATAACACGTCTGGTACTTTGCTTCTGTATAAACATAACCACCTAAGATAAACACGTATGTATGCAACATCTTGTCTTTTTTCTCTGCTATAGCTGAAAAAGTGATAGCGTGTCCCTCTGACTAAAATCCCTGTTAAGGCAAGGAAATTATCCCTTTGATCCTCACATATACCCCCAAATTTTTAAAAAGTGTTCTCTCTCTCTCTCTCTCTCTCGCTCTCTCTCTCAATCTCTCTCTCTCTCGCTCTCTCTCTCTCTCTTTTTCCAGAGAACAATTCTTGCCAAACGTACTCAAGCACCTTCAGCTAGGAGCAGTATTAAACTTTTGTGTTTAAAAGTTACAGGGAGGAGATTTCTTAACTTGGAAAACAATCTAAGACTTTCTTGGAAGAAAATGTGAAATCATCTATTGTTTGAGTATAAATGGAATCACTCCCTTTAATTTATTAGGGCTGATAGAATAAGTGGCTGACCATATCCTGGTTGAGGTCCCAGAGCCTGGGAAGATGAAGAATCATGTAAGTACTTAAGGGTATATAATCAGTTAATCTGACCAAGTGCCTGAAAGAAGAATGTTCATGTGTTTAACTGGAGATGGGTACTAACGGTTAGGGCCTGGGAATGCAACAGGGACAGCTGGGTGAGCACACACTCTGGGAGCAGAGACTCCACAGGTAGCCTTTTATAAAGATCAGTGCCAATGTACCCTGGCCACCAGACCAGGGATTCTTGGCTGCAGCATATATCAATAAGCATGTTAGATGGTGGAGGACCAGCATTCAATAGTGATATCATCTGGCAGTGAGCTTTGTCTCAATTTGGCAAGTAGGCTCTCATTTACTTAATGCCAAGGAACTTCATTATTGCTTTAAGTAGTTAAAAGTAGTTTCTATAATTATATAATGTTTTTATCAAATAATAATTTTTAGACTTATCTAAACAGTGTTATCCAAGTGAGCAAGTTTGAAACTAATTAAAATATAATTTAATAAGATACAATTTTTATTTAACCTCAAAACAAGGAGTACTTTCTCAAAATACTAAATATCTGCACAAATTGGTTTGTGTACATCCCACAAATATGGGCAAAGAAATACTAGGAAAAAGACTAGACGTAATCATACCATATGCTGAAGAGAAGCAAAGTAGGAAAAAGATATTGACAACAAGGGCCTTTTTCATCGGTTTAAATAAACAAAGGGAGAAAATTTACAGAGAAAAATTTCTGTTTCCTTACCAAAAACATTAGGCTGCTGAGTTACTGAAGTGGATTTACAAATCTATATCTGTTGCCACTAGAGTTTACTTTTAAAATTTATTTTTATTTAGTTATTTTTTATCTTTTTTGAGTTGGAGTTTCACTCTGTCTCCCAGGCTGGAGTGCAGTGACACACTCATGGCCCACAGCTTCAACCTGCTGGGCTCAGGCAATCCTTCTGTGTCACTCTTCCAAGTAGCTGGAACCACAGGCATGTGCCACCACACTTGGCTGATTATTTTTTTAAATTTATGGTATAGACAAGGTCTCATTATGTTACTCAGGGTGGTCTCAAACCCCTGAGTTCAGGTAATCCTCTCACCTCAGTCTCCCAAAGTGCTGGAATTACAGGTATGAGCCACCGTGCCTAGTCTATTAAAATGTATTTTTAATTGACATAAACTCTTGAATATGGCTATTTAATTTTTCCAGCACCATACTTTGAAAATTGATGTCCTTTTGCCAGTGTATGTTCTTGTCAATTTTGTCAGATCAGTTGACGGTAAATATGTTCCTTAATTTCTGGTTTCTCTATTGTTCCATTGATCTATATCTCTATTTTTATACCAGTACTATGCTGTTTTGATTACTATAGCCTTGTTGTATAAAGTCAGGTAATGTGATTGCTCCAACTTTTTTTTTTCTTTGCTTAGAATTGCTTTGGCTATTTGGGTTTTTTTTAAAAATCCCATATGAATTTTAGATTTTTTTTTCTAATACTGTGAAGGATGATGCTGGTATTTTGATAGGATTGCATAGAATCGGTATGTTTCTTTAGCTAGTATAGTCATTTAACATATTAATTCTTCTAATCCATGAACACGGAATGTTTTTTCAATTTTTTGTGTCATCTATAATTTATTTCATTGGTATTTTGTAGATGTTTTACTACATAAAATGTGTAGTGATCAGATCAAGGAAATTAGCATATTTGTTATTGCCACCATTTATTATTTCTTTGGGTTGGGGAGATATTCAATACCTTGTATTCTATCCTTTTGAAAATATGTTCTATGTTATTGTTAGCTCTAGTCATCCTACAGTGTTGCAAAACTTTTTTTTAAGTGCCAAATATGGTTCATATCATAGAAAAGAAGCCAGCTGAGAATCCAGCACATAGCAGAATGGGTAGATCTACATTAAAAAATATATTCAGAGTATGTGAAAGCATATTTTAAAATATTTCACCAAAGAGAAATGTCCAGGAAAACAATTTTTATAATTTTCATTTTCAAAAGAATTAGTGAAAATGGAAAATCCATGTTTATAGCAGTCCTATTCACAATAGTCAAAACCAAGTGCATGATTTTGTAAGATTCTACGTATGTGAAATATTCAGAGTAGTCAAGTTCATAGAAATAGTAGAATGGTGATTCCTAGGGGCTGGGTGCTATAATTTTGATATCTGACTTTCTGGAAAGCATATTGAAATAAGATATCCAGTATTGGAAGAGGAGGCTAGTGAAGGATCTTCATATTAAGGGAGCAGATCCATCAGCAATAACTTGATGCAATCCTCAGAGTAATGAGTGAGTTTTCACTGTATTAATTCCTGTAATAACTGGTTGTTCAAAAAAATTTGGTATCTTCTCTCTTTCTTGCTTTCGCTCTTGCTCTCTCTTGCTTACTTTCTCACCATATGGTCTCTAAATACATCAGTTCCCCTTTGCCTTCTGTCATGAGTAAAATCAACTTGAGATCCTCACCAGGCTCACATATTCCTCTAAAGAAGCACAAATGTACTGAGACACTAGGGGAAGGTAAACTGGATAGTTGTTATTTTGATATAAAGTGCTAGTTTTACAAAATAAAAAATTTTGGAGATTTGTTGCACACAACGTGAATTACTTATGGAATTGAACTGTACATTTATAAATGGTTAAGAGAGTAAAGTTATACTTTTTTTAGTTGAAAATATAATAAAAATAAGAGGATAATGTAGACTAATGAAGAAATGGCATTAGTCTATCGCAGAACTGAAAATACAATAAGAATAGAATTGAGACTACATAAAGTCAAGTCAATAATACATTTTTTAAAAATCTCCTTAATATTTAAAACAACATTAAAAAATTCTCTCAGAATTCAGAGGAAAAAGAATAGATGATCAAAGTTATTTAAAAGAAGTCATCTAGATAACTGACACCAACATGCAAGAAAGAATTAAACAGAACATAAGTATAGTAATATAAAAGATTAACTAAGCTGAAAAAAGCCCCTGAATTTGTAGGTTAGACTTGTATAACATTTATAGAACCAAACACCTAGATATGCAATGAAATTGTTGAATTTCAAGTGTTAGAAAGAAGAGATTATGCAAGCATTAAGCCAAAATAAAACAACAAATAAACAATAGTACAACAAAAACCTTTTTACTTCTCAAAGGCAAAAGATTTTGTCCCTTTAGAATTAAATTACCAAAAAATAAATTGAGGGTAAGAGGTATGATTTAAAATCTATATACCTAGCCAAGATGAAAGTGAACCAACCCTCAAGATGTACTATGAAAATATATATGCACTTAAATGTTCACTTAATCTTAATTATCCTGAACTAGCCATGAAAAAATAGAGTGATGCAGTAGCAGAGAAAATAATGTCTAGTTTAAAAATAAATTCAAAAAATCATAGAATACATTAATATTATGCTTCTGCTCTCAAAAAGAAGTAAATTGAATACAGTACCTAGGTTTAAAATATACGATATTTATTATTACAAGAGAAAACTGATTTTTAAAAAACTAGATGGACATGTTACTCATCTCTGAGCCCTTCAATAATAAATTGGTCCCTATAATTCTAAGTGAGCTGGTAGGTTCATAAGTTTTCTCTATTTGGATATTTGACCTAAGATAATATTTATAAATGCTTAAGAGAATGTTGCAAAACACCTCTCTTAAATGCTAGGCAGCTGATTATACTACTGTTTGCTGGTATAATTTTATTATTCCTGGTACTCGCTTAAGAGTATAGTTCTCCTGAAGCCAATCAGGAAAACAAGATGAAGCCCCAGGAAGACTAATGAATATGTTTAGAGAAGTTGTGCTTCACAGATGATGAGAAATGAACCAAATAAAGATTATTTACTATGGAAAGAAAAGAAATTCCTGTTGACATGTCCAAGATAAAGCCAAAAGAAACAAACTGATGAAAAACCATGCAATTAGTTTTTGCTGGGAGACAAGCCTGGAGAGGATGCTATAGGAAGATGTAGGTGAAGAACAGTAGTTCTTCAAATAATAAAATATCTAAGACAACAAAAATGAAACCCAAACAGCACTGGGGAGAGTAAATGTCCATGTAGTCAAGTGTGGCAGTTCAAAGCATTTCTTTCATTTTATACTGGAGTCACTGTTAATTTTTAATTAGGACTTTATGGTTTCCTAACTCCCAACATTTGAGGCTATTCAAAAAGGTGAGTGAATCTACTCCTGAGTCTAAACTGTTCACCAGAGTTGGTGATTGAGTAGAGGGTGGTGAGGGATAAGGAACAGAAAGGGTCAAAGAGGGCTAACAGAAAAGGAAGCAAGATACCCCACTGCAGCACTTGAGCGTGTTTTCCCCACATTTCCTCACATCATAGAGCCTTGGCTACTGCCAAAAGCAGGTCATTGCTGAAAATAGATCAAGAGTTTAATCCCATATGTCATCTCCTATGGCCATAAATTTAGGAACTTGCGATGAGGTTGGCTTTGGATAAGAAATTGAAAAATCCTAGGTCATAAAACTACTGTCAGTACAGTCTTTCAAGAACAGAGCATGCAACTATAAGTTGGAGAAGAGGGGGTTGGAGGTGAAAAAGGCTGAAGCCAAAATTGATATTTTAATCTGCTTCCCTCAGACTTGAAAAAAAATATCATTCTAAAAGCAAGCTTGTTTCATTAGGAAGGGCATTAACTGAGGAACTGGGACAGAAAGAAAGAAAAGAAAAAATGGAGCAAAGATGTATAGGGGAATTATCAGAGGCTAAGGGTTGTCATTGTTCACAGAATCTGAATAACTTTAAAAATTAAAAACTAACTTATCAATAAAATGGATGATGAAATCGTTCTCCAATCCCTACGAGGCACAGGTGAACATAACAACAGCTACTAGGGGCAGCCCTGATCCTGACTCCTTTAACATAGTTTTCTCACCAGTACATTTAACTCTTCATAGACAAGGTATACCCTAAATAATGTTATTAGTTAAATGGAAAGATAAATTAGGGTTTAGCATAACAAATTGGCATCTTAAATAATATAGTATGGCAAATAGATAATAAATGAAAGTATGCAAGGCATAATTTAATGGATGTGCTAAGTCTGCATATATATATAAATGTATATATGCAAAAAGTGTAATGCTTTCTCTTTAAAAATAGTCACTTTAACAGACATCCCAACCCATGGAGCTGTGGCTCTCATCATTGCCAGCCTGTCTTCACACGTTGCTTGGCTGCTGCTTCAGCCGTGGATGCTGCAACCGCTGCCACCTTCACCCCACTCCTACCTGAGGCAACCCACAGCTCCCAACCGTGACATTCCCCCACAAAGCACTACACTACTGAAATTGTCACCGCAGCTGCCACTGCCACACCCCACCTCTCACCTGGAGCCAGGCTCATGGAACTCCTCCCACACACTGCTGAAGTGGTGGCTGCCACAGCTGCCACCATTGCCTGATCCCTCCCACCCTGGGTGCCCCTGACTTCCACCCGGCCCTGCCCGAGTAGCCCAGTGCTACACTGGCTTGCATTGCCCGGCAGTCTCGGGCTGCAGCAGAAAAAGACATCAGCTGGAAGGGTGAGACCAGCTCCACCCAGCTCGGCTCATTTCCCAGTTTGGGACCCAAGGTAACAACATGCAAATGGGAGGGACAGAAGCCCCTCCCCCATGCTAGATACACACAGACCAGATCTGAGTGGCAGATTTGGCAGGTAACCCAGATCTGAACCACCCTCCATAGCAGGCCAGGGGCAACTGACTCTAACTGTGAGCAACACTACCAGCATGCAATGAGAGCTAGAAATCAGAGATGAAAGAACACTGGACTTAAAGGAAAAGTCTCAGAGTGTGCTTGGTTTGCCTGCTTTAATTTTTTTTAAATTTTTTGTCTGTCTTACCACTTACCCATCTTTGTTTCTCTTTTCTCTCTCTTCTTACTGTTATCAATAACATTTTCATACTTGCTTTGGTTCTGTTAGTTTATTGACTTCATTCTATTATTTTATTTTTCTCTTTAGGCCTCATGTTTGTATAGGCGAATAGTACACAAATAAGGAGGGTGATTAGCTTGTATGTCTGTATGATTGAATGTTTTAGTTTTTTCATATGTTTGCTGGTTTGTTTGTTGTTGTTGTATTTACTCATATCTGCCTCTGTGTCTCTTTTCATTTGTTAATTGGTATTTTTGTTGGTTTTCCCTCTTACTCTTCTCTCTCTCCACCTCCATCTTCCCCCCACTCCCTGTTTCATTCTTTTCCCTTTACATACCTCATTTTGCTTTCAGGGAGTAAACCTATAACCCCACTGCATGGACAGATCGCAAGGCAGTGGGAAGTGGGTTCCAGATTATCCATTCACCTGTTGGTGGATACTGAGATCTGCAGATAGATTTTTGAATCACAACTCCTTCCTCAATTAAATCATAAAACTGCAAAAAGGATTGCCCCCAACCTACAGTCCAGCTCCAGAATTGAACAAAGCCAGAGAATATGCATAAGAAAGAATAGAAGATTTAACAAACAGAAGTAAAAGCAACGCTTCCACCCCTGAACAACAGAACTAAAGAAGACCGGAGGGGAGGGGCATCTACACAAATGAAGAAAAACCACAAGAATATAGGTCTCACACAGCCCCCTGGGAAGTCAGACACTGAGAACACAGATCAGAATGCAAACAATGAAGAACCCCCAGAATGACTGGTCACATACAACAAACCCAGACATCAAGACATTAATAAAGAGAATAAAAAGAATTGAGGAGAGACAAGTGGAAAATAGGAAGGAGCTGATAACTGAAATAACAGCAGTAAAGAATACTCAGATTGAAATAAATAACAAACTAATAAACATGGAGGGCAAGATTAACCAAGCAGAAGAAAGAATCTCGGAGCTTGAAGACTGAAATACAGAACTAACCCAAACTATCAAAAGCATAGAAAAGAAGCTTAAAAAGACAGAACAAAGCCTTCAAGAGATAAATGATTATTTCAAGAGATTGAACCTAAGAGTAATTCAACTTCCTGAGGCAGAAAAAGAGTAAGAGGCCATCCTGGAGCAAACATTCCATGAAATTATTCAAGAAAACTTCCCTCATCTCATCAGTGAAGCAAAAATTCAAACAAAAGTGATTAATAGAACCCTTGCAAGAAAACAAATGAGAAGACCAACTCCCAGACACATAATAATTTTCCTAAACAAAGTAGGTATAAAAGAAAAAATTCCTAAAGACAATAAGAGAAACAGGTCAGATTACCTGCCAGGGAAGACCAATTAGAATAGCATCAGATTTATCTACAGAAACCCTCAGGCCAGGAGAGCTTGGAGCCCAATTTTCAAAGTTCTCAAAGATAAACAATTTCAAACAAGAATATCCTATGCAACTAAACTATTTTTTATCAGTGAGGGAGAATTAAAATCTTTCCCAGACTTCCAATCTCCAATAATTTATGCTGCCTCCAGACCATCTCTACAAGAAACACTTATGAAAGTATTAAACACAGAAGAAAAGGAAAAAGAATGACAATTTTCTTCACAGGAGTACAGGATAAAGATAGAAAACACACATGAGTCAACCCAAAAACCAAAGGAAAGACAACAAATCAATAGGAACAACAACTCTGTAAGAACTTCATGACAGAGATAAACCCAATATTTCAATAATTAGCCTGACTGTGAATGGGCTAAATGTACCACTGAAAAGACGCAGAATGGTAGACTGGATAAGAAAGCATGACCTCATTATTTGCTGCATTCAGGAGACTCATCACACTACAAGGGATGCACACAGACTCAAATTTAAAGGACGGAAAACAAGTTTCCAGGCAAATGAATTACAAAAGAAGGCAGGAGTTACAATTGTAATATCAGGAAAAACAACTTTTAAGCTATCAAAAATTTAAAAAGATACAAAAGGACACTACATAATGATAAAAGGTTCAATCCATCAACAAGCAACATCCATCCTAAAGATATATGCACCCAACACAGGAGCACCAGCATTTATGAAACAACTGCTAAATAAATTTAAAAAGTTATTGACTCTAACACTATTATAGCAAGGGACTTGAGTACCCCACTGACAGCCATAGTTAGAACATCGAGGCAAAAAATCAACAAGGAAATGCAGAACTTAAGCTTGACACTTGCCCAAAGGGACTTAGTAGATGACTAAAGATTGTTCCACCCAACAACCATACAATATACATTCAACTCATCACCACATGGAACATACTCCAAGATCGATCACATCCTTGACCATAAATCAAGCATAAACAAATTCCATAAGGTTGAGATTTTGCCATGCACATTCTCAGACTACAGTGGAATAAAAATAAATATAAAAACCAAAAACAATTCCCCAAAGCCCAAAGACATGACCACTAAGCAGCATGATGCTGAACAATGACTGGGTCAACACTGAAATCAAAGTAGAAATTAAAAGATTCCTGGAAACAAATGAAAATGAAGAAACATCTTTCCAAAACTTCTGGATGCCATGAAATCAGTTCTAAGAGGGGAATTTATATCTCTATGAGTGCACATCAAAAAAATAGAAAGAAAACAAGTGGAGAGCCTAACAAATCACCTAAGGCAGCTGGAAAGGGAAGACCACCAAAACCCCAACTTTAAAAGACTCCAAATCACAAAAATAAGAGCCCAAATACGGGACATAGAGGACAAAAATATAGAAAACATCAACAAAACAAAAAGCTGGGTCTTTGAAAGAATTAACAAGATTGATGGGCCCCTAGCTGGAATGACCAAGAAAAAGAGAGAAAAAACCCAAATGAACATAATCAGAAATACAAAAGATAAAATCACAACTGACCCCGGAGAAATACAAAATATTACCAGAGATAACTATGTACACCTATATGGAAACAAACTTGATAGCCTACACAGGTTAAAACAAGAAGACATTGAGACACTAAATAGTCCAATAACAACCTAGAAAATTGACTCTGTTATACAAAAATTACCTACCAAAAAAAGTCCTGGACCAGATGGCTTTCCAGCAGAATTCTACAAAACATACAAGGAGGAGCATATACCAATCCTCTTGAAAGTATTCTAGACAATTGAGAAAGATAGAATTCTTCCCAAATCATTTTACAAACTTAACATTACACAGATACACAAACCAGGTAAAGATCCAACAAAGAAAGAGAACTACAGGCCAATATCCCTTATGAACATAGAGGCAAAATTCCTCAGCAAGATTCTAGCAAATCGGATGCAAAAACATCACAAAATCATCCACCATGACCAAGTAGACTTCATCCCCCAGATGCAGGGCTGGTTCAAAATTCACAAGACATTAAATGTCATAAAACACATCAGCAGCTGTAAAAACAAGAACCACAGGGTTATCTCATTAGATACAGAAAAAGCTTTTGATAAAATCCAGCATCCCTTCTTGATAAAAACCCTCAAACACCTAGGTATAGAAGGAACATATCTCAAAATAGTAAGTGCCATTGATGACAAACCCACAGCTAACATATTGCTAAATGGACAGAAACTAGAAACATTTCCTCTGAAAACTGGAACAAGACAAGATTCCCCACTCTCTCCCCTCTTGTTCAATATCGCGTTGGAAGTCCTAACTCAGGCAATTAGACAAGAGAACGAAATTATGGGTATCCAAATAGGAAAAGAGAAAGTCAAGTTATCCTTCTTTGCTGAGGATATGATCCTAACCTTGAAAATCCAAGAGAATCTGTCAAAAAGCTGCTTGCACTGATAAAGGACTTTGGCAAAGTCTCATAGTACAAAATAAATGTGCAAAAGACAGTCACATTACTTTACACCAACAACAAGCAGCCAGAGATCAAATTAAAAAGCACAATCCCATTCACAATAGCCACCAAAATAATGAAATACCTCAGCATCTTTCTAACCAGAGAAGTGAAAGACCTTTACAATGAAAAATACAAAACACCGCATAAAGAAATTCAAGAAGACACAAACAAATGGAAAAAATATTCCATGCTCATGGATAGGAAGAATCAACATTGTTAAGATGTCCATCCTACCAAAGGCAATCTACAGATTCAATGCAATACTGCTTTAGTTACCAACATTATTCTTCTCAGACTGGGAACTGACAATACTGAAATTCATAGGTAAATCCAAATGACCACGAATAACCAAAACTATCCTTAGCAACAGAAAAAAGCAGGAGGTATCACACTTTCAGACTTCAAACTTTACTATAAGGCTATAGTAATCAAAACAGTCTGGTATTGGTACATGAACAGGCACATAGATCAATAGAATAGGGTAGAGATTCCGGAAGCAAAGCCTCAATTTCTCAACCAACTCATCTTTGACAAAGCCTCCAACAACCACTGGGGAGAGGAGAAACTATTCAGTAAATAGTGCTGGGAAAACTCGTTGACCACATGCAGAAGTTTGAAACATACCTGTACCTATCACCATACACAAAAATTAACTCTAAGTAGACCTAAATGTAAAACCTGAAATTATATGAATCTTAGAAAATGCAGGAGACACCCGTATGGAAATTGGAACTGGGAACCAATTCTTATTCAGAACCCTATAGGCCAATACCTTAAGAAATAAAGTAGACAAGTGGGACCTCATGAAATTAACAAGCTTCTGCAAAGCAAAAGAAACCATCAAGAGAGCAGAGAGACAGCCCACTGAATGGGAAAAAGTATTTGCCAACTGTTTATTCGACAAAGACCTAACACCTAGGATACAAGGACTCAAATGCACCGAAAGGAAAAAAAAACAGAGTCCCTATAAAAAGTGAACAAAAGACATGAATAGACACTTCTCAAAAGAAGATATTCGGGCAGCCAACAGACACATGAAAAAGTGCTCAGCCTCACTAATCATCAGAGAAATGCAAATCCGAACCACATTGAGATACCATCTAATCCCTGTAAGAATGACGATCATTAATAAAACAAACAACAACAGATGCTGGCGAGGATGTGGAGAAAAAGGAACATTTCTACACTGCTGGTGGGAATGCAAACTAGTGCAATCTCTTTGGAAGAGAGTGTGGTGATTCCTGAAAGAACTAGAAATTGACCTTCCATATGACCCAGCAATTCCCCTATTGGTAATATGCCCAGAGGTACTCAAATTATTGTAAAAAAAAGATACCTGCACACGATGTTTGTTGCAACTCTATTCACAATAGCAAAAACATGGAACCCACTGTGTTGTCCTTCGAAGCTGGACTGGGTTTAAAAAATGTGGTACATATACACGATGGAATATGATGCAGCCAAAAAGAAGAACAAATATATGGACTTTATAGCAAATTGGATGAATTTGGAGTCTATCATACTCAGTGATTTATCACAGAAACAAAGAACTGAGTTCCATATGTTCTCACTCATAAGGTGACCTTGAACAATTATAATGCTATAAGAAAGCGATTGGCAGTAGTGGAAAACTGAAGGGGAGGGGGAGTGGGACTGCTAGTTGAGGGAAACTGCTAGGGGAGGGAGGGGCATACATCATCAACAAGGGTATCTGCATGATCAATGTTTATATATCTAACCCTGAAATGTACCCCACATCTTTATAATAAAAATTTTTAAAAAACATATTCTAATAATGATGGAATTGTTGAGAACATTATTTAAAATTAAAATTTTAGAAGTATATTCAGAGCTTAAGCTAAAATATTTTATGTTTGTGTTCTGTATTTCAATTCTACTAATCCTTTAAAATTTGTATTTTATCTAGTGGGGTTAGGGAAATCCTTCCCCCAATCACTCCTGCATAACTCCCTTAAGAAGTATTTTACATGCTTTCAAATGCTTCACTTTCACCGTATTTGCCTATATATCCCCAAGGGCAGTCTTAATTTGCCTTTGTACCTTCAGTGGTAACATAATCTTTGTTAAATAAGTAATGCTTAACAAATACCTCTTGAATGAAGAAATATTTGATGTTGTCGTTAAAAATGGGCAACCATTATTCATAGTCAATATCAACTTTGTCATTCAACTTGAATAATAAAATTATGTTTTTCTAACCAGATGAAGTTATAAAACAGATTTTGTTTCTGTGGTTTACAAAGGCAATTTCAAATATAAAATTCCAAAAATATTTTGGACACCGTCAGTTGTTGCATGTTGAGATCCCTGGAAGCAGATGCAGAGTCAAACTTTGGAATGCAAGATGCTTATTAGGGATTCACATCTGTGGGTAAAAAAGGGAGGGTGGGCAAAGAAAGACCTCAGATTGAGGCTCAGGGCTCACAAAATCTTGGACCAACTCAGTGGTGGAGGTTCTGGAGAGATAATTGCTTATCAGCATGCTCCATCTAGAACTGAAATAGAATTGAAATAATTCAAATTTCAGCAGGGTCAAACTATACTTACTAGTATAGTTTATTTAACATAGATTACGCTAACACTGAAGATGCAAAGGCAAATCAAGACTGCCCTAATGGATATGTAGACAAACAAGGCAAAAATGATGTGTTTAAAAGCATGTGAAACACATAATGAGAGAGTTCTGCAGGAGTGATTGGGAGGGAATTCTCCCACCTCCATCAAGATAAGGTACTAGAACTGAAAATAAATCAATTCCCCCATCTTGCTTAGTTACTAAATATAGGCCATGCTATGTGATTTGGGGCTAAGCGGTATGTGCATCTGTAGTCAGCCCAAAGGAGCTGACAGCTGGAGATGTCTGCTGATCTAACTCCCTATAATTGGGGCAGTTGGCCCTTACTTAAAGGGAAATCTGGTAGCTCAACTCTGTGTCTCTCCCATTATTAGCTTTATTTACAAAAAAAATAATGAACTGTGAGAATCAGAGGACAGAGTGTGTACAAAGTGCTCAGTATAGTGTCCAGCGTAGTAACCATTCACAATTCTAGCTGTTGTTACATCAAAATTTACAGTTTGGTTAAAACACATTCTTTTTGTTACTTTATCTGTGGAATTGAGTACCATTTCATGAACCACAGATCTCTGTCAGAACTGTACAAAGAATCTCCATTATCTGTGGCAACAGTGTCCATCACCTACTAGATAACAGAGCACAGTGTAGTCAGAGTCAGAGACCTGTTGACTGTGTCACTTAATGAGGTGAGAACTGGAGAAAGTTATTTTCTCCAGATATCAGTCAATTCTTCCCTAAAAGGTGCTTAACAATACCTATTTCTTAGGGCTATGATGAAGGTGAAGAAATGTACTTTATCTACTGCAAGACCAGACGGATATCTGTCAATGAATTCAAGCTGTCTTAATAATTTTCATGTTTATTTCAACCTCCTCCACTTATATGAAAACCTTGGTGATGGGCAACCTGGGAGGCCTGTTTTGCACTCCATTCTGCCCGGCATCCAGCAGGGTATATTGTTCCTAATCCTCATCCACCATAGAATCTCTTCCTCGAAGTCACCCAAGTATATTTGAATGTTTTTGTTAAATAAAAGTATATTATGTACATGAACAGACATTATAATAAATATGCCAACCTCTTTTTATCTTTTACAATTTTCATAACAATTGTGTCAAGTAGAGATTATCTTTTCAAAATAGTGAATAATTTTCCTGGAGTTCCCTGGGTTTGAGTTTATTTGACCCTTGTTCTTTGGAATCCAAATCCAGAGTTTCTTGCCTTATCCCCCACTGACTCTTGGAAAATTTTGACCCTCAACCATACCTTAAATAGTACAATTTAGATCAGCCAGGGCTTTGCAAGCACTTGTTCTGATGTTTCATTCCCCATATGCATTGGAGAAACACTAGTTTGTTGGGAACCCTGTGCCACTCGCTTCTAATAGGCTTTAATGATCCTGTTGTTCAGACCTCGGAGCACAGATATATACAGAAAGTGCCAGAATATATACACATTTCAAAAAAGAAAAAAAATGTATTAAAATTATAATACTTCATACCATTATTAAAAGATGGATACAAGTCATGCTTGATTTTTGTTCAAAGTAGTTACTGTCAGCATCCAGACACTTCGGATAACACAGATACATAGATAACATTGTTTAAAATATGCATACGTTTTTGGTACCCCACATTGACCTCTAAAAGCTCTAAAAAGATGCCACTGGGAATCAGCAGAGGAAGTAAAACAGTTGTTGCAATGTCTGCAGCTTAGGGTAGTGAAAAAAACAGAGTTGCAAGAGCCATCAATGACAGGTCCGTGAGCCCTGCATTCCTGACCTTGCTTCCACACTGTGCCTCCTGATCTTGGAGGCTTTATTATGATGATGATTCTATTTCTAGTGAGCCCAAAGAGCATACAGGAGATTATTGAACTGGGCACTAAAGGTATATAGGACTTATCTGTCAGAGGACCATTTCAAAGGTTTTGAGTTTCAACCTTTCTGATGCTTTAAAAATAATCCAGGGATTTAGAAAGTCCGAAAACAGAGTTGTGCTCAAGATAACAATATGATACACAATGTCCTCAATTTATCACAAGAGACAGCAAGAGGTCAGGGCATATTCACACTCCCAAAGTACAGACTTAGATCTACCAGAGATAGTTTATGACTGGGGTCTTTGGAGTGTCCGGTGTCACAGAATCAGTATGTTAAAGAAAAAAAGAAGTTGGAGAAAATTTTAACTTCTGTAGGACAGTGAATGTCAGTTTAATATCCTGTGTAAAATAATATTAGGTACAGAAAATTCATAGTAATTTGCAGCAAAAAAAAGAATTATAATAAGCAATATTATATATTAAGAAAAGAATAATGACAATGTTTTCATGCAGTGGATCAGAGCGAATTGCTGAGGGATAGTAGTCAGAGTAATTGTATGCAGTTAATCATCAGTATTTTTTCTTGGGCAGGGTATGTTTTCAATTGTTGCTTTTGCATGTGACTCTTGATGGTATTTGGAAACCAGCATAAAAAATTATGGTAAAGAAAGGGAGTGCCATTTGCATATATAAGTAAAAAGATGAAGGGGCAATATTATGATAATTAAAAATTTGTTTAGATATTAAAAACAATTTTATTTTCAAGTTTCCTAGATACTATTTTTATTAGTAAAATATCACCATGCCTTTAAAACAGAATCCTAAAGAAACCTGGCTATAAGTGTATGTTATAAGTATGAAGCAGACATTTAAAATTAAGAAACCATTTACATATCAAATATACAAATATTATGACTATGGAGAAAAAAATTCCTCAAAAACTAGACTTGTAGAAAAACACACACTGAGAAAAATTTACATTCCAGAAATGACAAGAAACTTCTTAAAGAGATTTGGAATCTCAAAAGTATGCTTTCACATTAAGAGCCTATAATGTTTCAAAAATATTATTTCAGTTTTGCTATATTTTATATATTGCAATTTAAAATTTTTTCAAAAAAAAAAGAAAAGCATTGCAGAACAAAACTAAAAAAAAAAAGATAAGGAAAAAGAGTTAAGTTAGTTGAAATCTTCACACCCAAAGACAATTACAGTAAATAAAATATTTGTATTATCACTTTAACTGCTGTATCTATTATACAGATGTCACAACTAATTTAGTCACATTCCTAAAGTCTAAATTGAGATTGTTTGTCACATTTATTGCATCTACACCATAACAAACTTACTTGTATATATGTATTTAATTCCATGTCCATTTTTAAAAAATTTCTGAGCTTTTGTTCTGAAAAAAATCATACTGAATAGTGTCAAAATTAAATTTAAAAGAAGAATTCAATGAAGATCAGTATGCATATTCTTTTGAAACAATTTAAGAGACAGCTGAAGACATAACACCTTAATTCTAAATATTTTAGTGTTTATCTCCCAAAAACAATAATATTATTCAACATGCTCACAATATAAATATTACATTCACATAGTCAATTAAAAAAATCTTACCAGTTGTTCAAATAAGATGCTTAGCGGCTTTAAAAAAAAAATCCAGTCACAGTCAGAAACACCATTCAGATTATTCTCATCACCCTTTATTAAGAATACTATAGAGAGAGATGTGTCCTCCTCAGTCCATCACATCAGAATGCTTATGATTTTAGTTTCTCTCATTATTGGAAATATTAATTTGATTTTTTAATAAAGGTGGTATCTACAATATATTAATTCCATTTTAAAAGTAACTTCTTCTGCCTTGGACCAGATGACTTTCCAGAAGAATTCTACAAAACATACAAGGAGGAGCTGATACCAATTCTTTTGAAAGTATTCCAGGCAATTGAGAAAGATGAAACTCTCCCAAAATCACTTTATGAAGCTTACATTACATTGATACTCAAACCAGGTAAAGATCCAACAAAGAAAGAGAACTACAGGCCAACATCCTTTATGAACATAGATGCTAAAATTCTCAACAAGATTCTTGCAAACCAGATTCAACAGCACAGCTCGAAGATGATCCACCATGACCAACTAGGTTTCATTCTCAGGATGCAGAGCCGGTTCAACATTCTCAAAACCATAAAGGTAATTAAATACATCAACAGATGCAAAAACGAAAACCACATGTATATACCACTAGACACAGAAAAAGCTTTTGATAAAATCCATCACTCCTTCTTGATAAAAACCCTCAGACATCTAGGGATAGATGGAACACACCTCAAAATAATGAGTCATCTATGAGAAACTCACAGCCAACATACTGCTAAACAGAAATTGGAACCATTTTCCCTGAAAACTGGCACAAGACAAAGATGCCCACTCCCATCCCTCCTGTTCAACATAGTATTGAAAGTCCTAGCTAGAGCAATCAGACTGGAGAAGGAAATCAGGAATATCCAAATAGGAAAAGAGGAAGCTAAGTTATCCTTCTTTGCAGATGACCTGATTCTATATCTCAAAAACCCAGGAGAATCTGTCAAAAACCTCCTCGCACTGATAAAGGTCTTTGGCAAAGTCTCAGGGTATAAAATAAATGTGCAAAAGAAAGTCACATTCCTATACATCAACAATAAAAAAACAGGAACCCAAATAAAAAAGCACAATCCCATTCACAATAGCCACAAAAAAGTCAAATACCTTGGCATCTTCCTAACCAGAGAAGTGAAAGACCTTTACTACTAAAACCACAAAACACTGCTCAAAGAAGTCAAAGATAACACAAGCAAATGGAAAAACATTCTATACTCATGGGTTAGGAGAATCAATATTGTTAAGATGTCCATCCTATCCAAGGCAATCTACAGATTTAACACAATACCCATTAAACTACTAGCAACATTCTTCTCAGACCTGAGAACAACAATACAGGAATTCATATGAAAACATAAATGACCACAAATAGCAAAAACAAAGCTCAGGGGGAAAAAAAGCAGGAGGTATCACACTCCCAGACTTTAAACTTTAATATAAAGCTACAATAATCAAAACAGCTTGGTATTGTTACAAGAACAGGCATATAGACCACTGGAAAAGGATAGAGATCCTGGAAGCAAAATCTCAATTTCTCAACCAACTCTTCTTTGAAAAAGCCTCCACTATCAATCACTGGGGAAAGGAGAACCTATTCAGAAAATGGCACTGGAAAAATTGACTGACCACACGCAGAAGATTAAAACAAGACCCCTACCTATCATCATACACAAAAATCAATTCTAAATGGATCAAAGACCTAAGCATAAAACCTCAAACTATAATAACTTTAGAAAACGCAGAAGACACCCTTATGGAAATTGGAACTGGAAACAAATTCCTGATCAAAACACCAGGTACTCATGCTATAAGAGATATAGACAAGTGGGACCTCATCAAATTGACTAGCTGTGCAAAGTCAAAGATACCATCAAGAGAGTGGGGAGACAGCCCAAAAACTGGGGAAAAATATTTGCCAACTGTATATCTGACAAAGATCTAACATCTAGGAACTACAAAAAACTCAAATGTGCTGAAAAGAAAAAACAAACAAGCAAACAAACAAACAAAAAACCCAGCCTCATTAGCCTCAATTACAAAGTGGGCAAGAGATATTAATAGACACTTCTCAAAAGAAGACATACGAGCAGCCACCAGATACAATGTGAAAAAATGTTCAGCCTCACTAGTCATCAAAGAAATGCAAATTAAAACCACATTGAGATACCACCTAACTCCAGTCAGGATGACCATCATCAATAACTCAAAAAACAACAGATGCAGGGAAGAGGAATACTTCTACACTGTTGGTGGAACTGTAAACTAGGATAACCTCTGTGCAAAACAGTTTGGTGAATCCCAAAAGATCTAAAAATCAACCTCCCATATGACCCTGCAATCCCCCTGCTGGGAATATGCCCAAAGGAACTCGAACCACTCTGTGAAAAGGATATATGCACACTCGTGTTTACTGCAGCATTATTTACAATAGCAAAAACATGGAACCAACTGTGCTGCCCATCAAAAGAGGACTGGATTTTTAAAATGTGGTACATATAGATGATGGAATATTGCACAGCCATAAAGAAGGACAAAATTATGAACTTTGCAACAACTTGGATGGACTTAGAGTCTATAATACTGAGTGATTTATCACAGAAACAAAGAACTGAGTACCACATTCTCACTCACAAGTAGACCTTGAACAATTATCATAATACTGTAAGAAAGGGATTGGCAGTAGTGGGAAACTGCCAGGGGAGGGGAGGCACACCTCATCAACAAGGGTACCTGTATAATGAACATTTTATACCCAACCCTGAATTGTATCCCACATCTTTAAAATAAAATATATATTTTAAAAATAACATTTTCCATTTATAATTAAAAAGTAATCGTGATAGTTTGAGAAGTGTGAATTCCTATTTGCCAACAAACTCCTGCCCAGTATTTTAGCATCTATTGGTTAGTTAAAGAGCTTGATTACTTAAGGGTAAATAAGTATTCCTTATAGATATTGCAAAAATCCCTCAGACATGGATTATTAATATCTTCACTCCCATCACCAATGATGAGCACAGTCCTATCAACAGAGTATATTGTCAAGCTTTTGCATATTTGAGAATCTGATTGGCAAGAAATGCTATCAATGTAATTTGTTTCCAAGTATCAGCTTTACTGCTCATAACATGTAATTGGACTACATGATTTGTATTTGTGTTTGTAGCTAGTGGCATGCTGGAGTTGTTGGTTTGCAAGGGTCAATTATGCATATCTCTTTCCAACTTTGCATGCAGTGACATTTGGTAGCTTGAAATCTACTATAGTGGGATTATTTACCCTTTGGGAATTAAAAAAAAAATCAGAAGTCTTTTTCATGTCCAAAGAAAGGTAGATATTAAAAATTTACTAGCCCATTTATTTTTGTGTGCCAAATAGGCTTCCTTATACTCTCTAACCTGCACCCTTAGCCTTAACTGTGGGACCTTCCTGTAGCAAGGGTTGGGTCAGCAGCCAGCTGAGAAAAGGACTGTAACCTGAGGAATGTTGAGTTGAGGATGGAGAGTACCTGAAGGGAAGGTTCTCTTTTGTGAGTGACCCTTAGCATATTCCCCTTTCCTCAGTAAAGAAATGTGAATGACTGTAGATATTTGCCATTTTAGTTAGCAAATAGATTATTTCTACTCCTGTGGGGGAGAAGCAACAAAGAGAAGCAGGTAATAGTTAGTGCTTTTTGTTGATTATGCCCAAGAAAATAGAATTTTCTATTTAACTTGCTGGCAATATCACAAAGAAAGGAAGTATATGGTTTTCATTCTACTCACTGATATTTTTTAAAAATCACACTGTCCTTTTCCAGTTCAACAGGTGAAGAACTTGAGGCTCATAAGAATTAGTGATATGACTGTTTTGAAGGCAAATTAAGAACAAATCTAAGGCTAGAATCTTTAGTTCCTGTCTCTTACCACATCAGTGGTGTAAGAAAGTACATAGTTCATTTGGGCAAATTTATTTTGTTATAAACAGAGCTAAGTACACTACTGAGCTGCCATATTAATTGTCAAAGGAGAGACCCTGAATAGGTGACCAAGCCAGAATTATAAACACAGTTCTTCCCAATTTTAGCTGAGAATTCTCTCAGTGCTTTCAACAGAATCATATTCCTAATCCAGTATTTGTACTCTCGGCTTGTAAGAATGGGCTTTGTGATTCCAATTCAGCTTCCATGAAAGAGTAGTAAATAATAGTAACTTCTCATTTAATTTTTATGTAAGTCAACACATCAGAGTTATAAAGGAAAAAACAAAACACTAATGTTGGGCATACCACTAAATCAGTTAAGCTGGAATAAAGGAGGTCGTAAATCTGGTGGCAGAGCCAGTGTAACTATGTGAATCCCGGTGTGAGTGAGTGAGTGTATGGAAAATTTTGTGTGTGTGCTGGTGAATGAGGGGGTGTGTGAGAGGTTGACTGAGTGAGGCCTAGGGAGCTAGTGGCCAGGGCTCTCTTGGTGCAGCTGCTGAATGCCAAAGGTGCTAGGCATGGACCCTAGTGATTCCCAGGATGCAGAAGTCAAGTGACATTTTTTTTAAAATCAACAAAACCCTTCTCGGGAAGAAAATGTTGAGAGAGACTGACGAAGTGGGGGCTCGTGAACTAGTGACCAGGGCAGTGGTGCAACAGCTGGTGCTGCATGTTCTCTGCTTGATCCCTGCCTTTTCTCAGGTCACCGAAGTCAAGCATCATTTTTTTTAAACAGACAAAAGTTTTCCCGTGAAGAAGTGGTGAGGAGAGACTACCACCCTAGGCTCTGCCTCACCACAGCAGTGGGAGAGACTACTGGCTCCAGGCTTTGACTCAACACTTCAGTGCCTGGTGGGGCACTGGTAGCAGGGACTGCAGAGGGAGCCCAGAAGCAGCCTCACTGGAGAGGACAAGAAAGACACCCTGCCACCATCTTCAAGTTGAGGCAGGAAAGTGCTCCAACTTGCTCACCATGGAGGAACAGACCCGATCTCTGTGACTGGCAGATCAAATACTCAGGGGTTGATTGTGATCCAGAGGGAATATCCTGAAAGCACAAATTTAGGAGGGACCTGATGAGTGCTGAGTCCCAGGTGCCCCACCCCTACCCTGATCCAGCTGTGGGACAAAGGGTGTGACCAGAAAAGGACAAGGAAAAACTTTACAGAGATCGGTGGTAAAGAGATCAGTGGTGAGTCCAGGGCTAACCCAAATCGCCTTTTCCCCAGTAATTCTCTGAATGCCAGACCCACACACCTGGGCCATGATTGACAGGGACAAACCCTGAACATCAGTCTCAATAGGAGAACACCATTCCAGGATAGACCTGGCTGGGGCACTCCCTATGAGTACATACCTGGTGAAGAGACAATCCCGCACTGCCCCACTGGAAGAGAGCTCCCTGATCATAGGAGAATGCGAGGGGAGGACTGCAACCCCACCCACCTCCACTGCAACTCCTCCTTCCCTGCTCCAGACACTGGGGAGAGAATGAAAGACGTGGAAGCACTGTAGGAGAGACCAGACTAGAGGAGGAATAATTGCAGAACCTGACACAAGAGGGAAGATTTAAATTTTTTTTTTTTACTTTTTTAAAATTTTTGCCTATTTGTTAATTCATCTATTTTTAAAATACTTTTCCTTCATGCATGAATGTGATATGTGAGAGTTTGAGCTGTATCCCCATTTTTTCTTTTTTTCTTTTCTATTTCAGTTTCTTTCTTCTTTTGTTTATTGTTTTCTGCTTATGTGTATGTAAACGATTAAGTGTTCATCTTTCAAATTGTTTTTGCTATTGGTTTGTTTTTACTCTTTTATTCTTTGTTTTTAATTTTTATTTTGTTAGTTTAAAGTGCATGTCAATATATGTGGGAGGGTTCATCTTAATTCCTTTTTTCCCCCCAGATCTTTCTGTTTTTCTTCTCCATTCACTTTATGCTGGGCATGTGTGTGCTTAGTTTTCTTGGATTTTGTTGTTGTTTGTTTTGTTTCACTTTGTTGTTATTCCAGTTTGTTTTGCGGTGTGTGTATGTCTCTGTGTGTGTGTTCAGTTGTTTGTTGTGTTGGTTTCTGCTTTCATTGTTCTGTGTTTTATCTTGTTTAATTCTTGTCCATCACTTATCTATCCTATTTCTTAAGGTACCGGCCTTTAGAGTGCTGAATAGGAATTGGTTGCCAGTTCCAATTTCCATAGGGGTATCTCCTGCATTTTGTAAGAATCTTACACTTTGAGGTTTTATGTTTAGTTCTTAGATCCATTTAGAGTTAATTTTTGTGTTAGGGTGATAGTTAGGGGTCCTGTTTCAATTTTCTGCATGTGATCAGCCAGTTTTCCCAGCACCATTTACTGAATAGGTTCTCCTCTCCCCAGAGGTTGTTGTTGGAGGCTTTGTCAAAGATGAGTTGGTTGAGAAATTGAGACTCTGCTTCTCTGCCCTGTTCCATTGGTCTATATCCTCTTCTTGTACCAATACCAGGATCTTTTGATTACTGTAGCCTTATAGTAAAGTTTGAAGTCTACTAGTGAGATACCTCCTGCTCTGTTTCTTTTTACTTAGGGTTGTTTTGGCTATTTGTGATCATTTGTGTTACAGTATGAATTTCTGTATTGTCATTTCCAGGTCTGAGAAGAATGATGTGGTAATTTAATGGGAATTGCATTGAATCTATAGATTGTCTTTGGTAGGACGGACATTTTAACAATGTTGATTCTTCCTATTCATGAGCATGAAATATTTTTCCATTTATTTGTGTCTTCTTGGTTTACTTTGAGCAGTGTTTTGTAGTTCTCATTGTAAATGTTTTTCAATGAGGTTAGGAAGTTGCCAAGTCATCGTTTCTTTTCTTTTCTTTTATGGTTATTATGAATGGGAATGGGCTTTTTATTTGTATCTCTGCCTGCTTGTTGTTGGTGGTGGTGTATAGGAATGCAATGATCGTTTGCATATTTATTTTGTACCCTGAGACTGCCAAAATCCTTTATTAGTGCAAGCAATTTTTTGACAGATTCTTTTCAATTTTCAAGGTATAGAATCCTATCATCAGCAATGAGGGATAACTTGACTTCCTCTTTACCTATTTGGATACCTCTGATTTCCTTCTCATGTCTAATTGCCCTAGCTAGGACTCCCAACACAATGTTGAACAAGAAAAGTGAGAGTGGGCAGCCTTGTCTTGCTCCAGTTTGCAGGGCAAATGTTTCCAGTTTTTGTCCATTTAGCAATATGTCAGCTGTGAGTTTATCGTACATGGCACCTACTATTTTGAGGTATGTTCCTTCTATACCTAGGTGTTTGAGGGTTTTTATCAAAAAGCAATGCTGAATTTTATCAAATCTTTTTATGCATCTAATGAGATAATCATGTCATTCTCATTTTTACATCTGTTGATGCACTTAGTTACATTTATTGTCTTGTGAATGTTGAACCAGACCTGCATTCTGGGGATGAAACCTACTTGGTTATGGTGGATGATTTTTAAGATGTGTTTTTGGATGCAATTTGATAGAATCTTGTTCAGGATTCTTGCATCTATGTTCATAAGAGATATTGACCTGTAGTTCTCTTTTTTTGTTGTTGGATTTTTGCCCAGTTTGAATATCAGTGTGATGTTAGCTTTGTAAATGATTTGAGGAGAATTCCATCATTCTCAATTGCCTGGTATACTTTCAATAGGATTGATATAAGCTCCGCCTTGTACATTTTGTAGAATTCTGCTGGAAAACCATCCGGTCCAGGGCTTTATTTGTAGGTAGTTTTTATATGACAGAGTCAATTTCCTGGGTTGTATTGGTCTAATTAGTGTCTCAATGTCTTCTTATTACAACCTGCAGAGGTTGTGTGATGTCAGAAAGTACTCCATTTCATTTAGGTTATCAAGTTTGTTTCCATATAGGTGTACATATAATCTCTGATAATCTTTTGTATTTCTTCAGGGTCTGTTGTGACTTGATCTTTTGTATTTCTGATTGTGTTTATTTGGGCTTTTTCTCTCTTTTTCTTGGTCACTCTAGCTAAGGGCCCATCAATCTTGTTAATTCTTTCAAAGAGTCAGCTCTTTGTTTTGTTGATGTTTTCTATGATATTTTTGTCCTCTATGTCCCATATTTGGGCTTATTTTTGTGATTTGGAGTCTTCTGCTAAAGTTGGGGTTTTGGCGATCTTCTTTTTCCAACTCCCTTAGGTGATTTGTTAGGCTCTCAACTTGTGATCTTTTCATTTTCTTGATGTGTGCTCATAAACATATAAATTCCCCTTTAGAACTGCTTTCATGGCATCCTGGAAATTTTGGTAACATGTTTTTTCATTTTCATTTCTTTCCAGGAATCTTTCAATTTCTGCTTTGATTTCAGTGTTGACCCTGTAGTTGTTCAGCATCATGCTATTTGGTGTCCATGTCTTTGTGGGCTTTGGGGAAATTTTGTGGTATTCATATTTATTTTTATTCCACTGTAGTCTGGCTCATGGTAATATTTCAACCTTATGGAATTTGTTTATGCTTGATTTATGGCCAAGGGTTTGATCAATCTTGGAATACATTGAATGTGGTGATGAGTAATATATATTCTGTGATTGGGCTCAATAATTTGTAGGTATCAATTAAGTTCATTTGGTCAAGTGTCAAGTTTAGGTTCAGGATCTCTTCGTTGATTTTTTCCCTGGATGGCCTATCTAAGGTTGTTAGTGGGATATGCAAGTCCCCTGCTATAATAGTGTTAGATTCAATATCTTTTTTTAGTTTACTTAGTACTTGCTTTATAAATGCTGGTGCTCCTGTGTTGGGTGCGTATATGTTTATGATGGATATTTCTTGTCGATGGATTGAACCTTTTATCATTATGTAGTGTCCTTTTGTGTCTTTTTAAATTTTTGATAGCTTAAAGATGGTTTTGTCTGGTATTAAGATCACAATTCCTGCCTTCTTTGCGATTCATATGCCTGTAAACTTGTTTTCTGTCCTTTAACTTTTATTCTATGTGTGACCCTTGTGGTGAGATGAGTTTCCTGGACATAGCAAATAATTGAGTGATAGTTTCTTATCCAGTTTGCCATTCTGTGTCTTTTCAATGGTGCTTTAAGTCAATTCACATTCAGGCTGATTATTGATATATGACTGCTTATCCCTGTCATGAGGTTCTTGTAAAGCTTTTTTCTTTATTTGCTGGTTTTCTTTTGTCTTTCAGTTTGATATATGTGTGTGTTTTCAAGTCTCTTGTTGCACTGTATTCTCTGTTGATTCTGTGCTCTGCTGTTCTCTTGGGAAGTATATGGTCATTTTTTTCTCTCTTCTGTGCATAATACGTTTTTAAGTGTCTTCTGTAGAGCTGGTCTGGAAGCTGCATAATCTCTTAGGGATTGAATGTCTGAGAAGGAATTTAATTCTCCATCATTGATGAAGCTGAGCTTGGCAGGGTAGGAAATTCTTGGTTGAGACTGTTTATCTTTGAGTACTTTGAATATTGGAATCTAGTCTCTTCTTGCTTGTAGTGTTTCTGCTGATAGTTCTGCTGCTATTCTGATTGGTTTTCTCTGATAGGCAGTCTAACCTTTCTCTTTTTGATTGTAGAATTTTTTTCTTTTGTGCCTACGTTGTGTAGGCAAATTACTATGTATCTAGGGTTAGTCTCCTCATTTGATGTCTTTTGAAGGTTCTCTGTATCTCTTGGTTTTGTCTGGTCACATCTCTGGTGAGATGGGGTTTTCTTGGATTATCTCCTGGAATACTTGCTCCAAGTTGGTCATCATTTCCCTTTTTTCTTCTGGGATACCAAATATCTCTTATAGTCATTGTTCTCTCTTTCTGTGTCTTCTTTCTATGTTTTTTACAGATTGGGTTAATTCCATGTTCTGGTCATCAAGTTCTGAGATTCTTTCTTCAGCTAGATTAATTCTGCTTTCCATGTTTGTCATCTTGTTATTTATTTCCTGGATGAAATTTTTTATGTCAAAATCTGTTGCAAGTTCTTTCAGTGTTGCATCTTGTCTTTCTTGAGTCTTATTCAGTCTTTCCATCCATTCCCTAATCCCTGTTGTGTTCTTGGGCCAGTAGTTGGTGACGTCAGTTCCTTGGGTTCTAAGGTCTGATTTTTCAGGAGTTTTGTCTTTGTTACACTTAAAATTACCTGTGGTCTTCCTTTGGTTTTTCTTCATTTGTGATAGATCTCTTGCTTTTCTCTTTCGTTCTGTTATTCAGTGTCAGTGGGAGAGGTTTTCCCTTCTGATGTTTGTTCAGCCCTTTATTCTTTCTTGTTCCAACCTCTGAATTTGTTCTATTTTGAAATAGTACCCTGAGTGGGAAGCTTTGCTGTCTCTTGTAGTTTAGAAAGTTGAATAAGGTAGGGGATGGGGAGCTAGGATTTAGAAACTACTTGCAAATTACAATGTTCTCTGATTATGGTATGTGTTCCCTGAGACCCACACCCCAGCCACTCTATATAACAATGCAATGGGTACATGTATGTATTCCCTGATCCAAAATAGAGTGACAGCAATGAGGAGCACCAAGAAAAATAGAATGAAATAAGATGGGCATAATTTTTTTTAAAAGGAAGAAAAAGAAAAAATACACAGTACAATGAAAGCAGAAACCAAAGCAAAAAACAATTGTGTGCACACACACACAGAGACATACACACACTCAAAACAAACTGGAATAGCAGCAAAGTGAAACAGAAAAAACAACAGCAAAATAACCAAGAAAATTAAACACACACATGCCCAGCATAAAATGAATGGAGAAGAAAAACAGAAAGATTGGTGGAAAAGGAGGCGGGGGAGTTCAGGTTGAACTCTCACACATATATTGACTCACACCTTTAACTTAAAAAAAATTAAAAAAAAAAACAGAAGAACAGAAAAGCACAAACAAACCAACAACAACAACAAAATTGAAAGATGAGCAGTCAATCACTCATATAAACAGAAAACAACAACAACAAAGGAAAGAAACAGAAAAAGAAAAGTAAAAGGAAAAAAGGAAGGGATTCAGATCAAATCCTCACAAATACATTCATGAACAAAGAAAAAAATTAAAATACATGAACTAACAAACAAATAGGCAAACATTTTTTAAAAAGTAAAAATAACAAGCAAAAACCAAAACAAAACAAAAATAAAACCTGCTCTCTTGTGGCAGTCTCTGTAATTGTTCTTTGTTAGCTCTTTCCTGCATAGTTGTCACCTCTTTCACTGTCTCCCTAGTGTTTGGAGCAGGGAAGGAGGTACAGCAGTGGAGGTGGGTGGGACTGCAGTCTTCCTCTCCCACTCTCATATGGTCAGTGAGGCCTCCTCCAGTGGGGAGGTGAAGGATTGTCTCTTCTCCAGATATGTTACTCAGGAGGTGACCCAGCCAGGCCTATCCTGGAATGGAGTTTTCCCACTGCAAGTGATATCAAGGCTCCACCTGGGTTTGTCCCTCAGTCCTGGCCCAGCTCTGTGGGTCTTACATTCAGATTATTGCTGAGAAGGAGGGAGTTTTGGGCCAGCCCTGGGATCACCACTGATCTCTTTGGAGTTTTTCCTCATCCTTTTCATCCACCACCTTTGTCCTGTGACTGGATCAGGCTAAGGGATGGAGTGCCTGGGATTCACCACTTATCAGGTCCCTTGGTCACAATCAACCCCTGAGTAGTTGATCCTCCAGTCACAGAGATCAGGTCTTTTGCTCTGTTGTCAGCCAGTTGAAGCACTTTCCTGCCTCACCTTCAAAATGGTGGCAGGGTGCCTCTCTTGTCCTCTCCAGTGGGACTTTGCCTCTTGACTCCCTCCACAGACCCAGCGGCCAGTGCCCTGCCAGTCACTGAAGTGTTAAGGCAAAGCCTAGAGCTGACAGTCTCCCCTGCTGCAGTTGTGAGGTAGAACCTGGGTTGGTAGTCTTTCCCCATTGCTTCTTCACAGGAAAACTTTTGCTTGTTTAAAAAAAAATGGTGCTTATCTTCTGCAACCTGGGAAGATCCAGGGACCAAGCTGAGAGCTGCAGCACCAACTGTTGCACCAGGAGGGTCCTGGCCACTGGCTCATGAGCCTCCACTTAGGTTCTCCCATCATTTTCTTCCCAGGAGAGGTTTTGCTGATTTAAAAAAAAATTGGCACTTGGCTTCTGCATCTTGAGAATCACTGGGGTCCAAGCCCAGTCATTTCATTCCCAGCTTCTGCACCAAGAGAGCCCTGGCCACTATCTCCCTAGGCCTCACTCAGTCAACTACTCACACACCCACTAACCATCATGTACAAAAAATTTTCCTTACACTCACTCACACCAGGACTCTCATAGTCTGACTGGCTTGGCTGCCATCTTCCTGATCTCTCTCTATTTTCAGTATCTTAATTTTGTTTTTACAGAGTATTTTTAAGTGTTGATGAAGTCCAATGTGTACATTTTTTAATTTTATACATTATGATTTTGATTCTATACCTAAGAAATGTTTGCCTAATATAAAGTCACTGAGATTTTTTAGGTTTTACACGTAGGTCTATAATCAATTTTAGGTTAATTTTTGTATGAGATGAGAAGTATGTATTAGCCCTTTTGCTTGTTTTATTTTTTGCATTTTTCTTTTTCTTTCTTTTTCTCCTTCTCCTTCTTTTGCATATGGCTATCAAACAGCTACAGCATACATTTGTTGAAAAGACTATTCTGCTTCATTGAATTGACTTTGCTTCTTTATCAAAACCCAGTTAATTACATATATGGGCGTCAACTGGTAGACTCTATTATGGGTCATATAAGGATACTTTTGCAAGCACTACACTGTCTAAATTACTGTGAAGACTTATATTAAATCTTTAGATAAGGTAGTATAAGTCCTCCAAAATAACATTTATTTTCAAACTATTTTAAGTAATCTAGGTCCATTGCTTTCCATATAAAGTTTATAATAATCTTGTGACTTTTATTAAAAAGCTATTAGAATAATGATTAGAATTGTTTTGAATCAGAGTAGTTTGAGAGATGTGATGGTTAATGTTAAATGTTCTCTTGTTGTGTTATGGTGCCCAGGTTTTTAGTCAAACAAGTTTTTGTGAGGATATTTTTGGATGAGATTAACATTAAAATCGGTGGTCTTTGGATAAAGCAGATTGCTTCCCATAATGTGAATGGGCTACAGCCAATCAGTTGAATAGCCAAATAGCATAAAAAAAACAATTTTTCCTCAAAGAGGAAGAAATTCCACCTGTAAACTTTACCCACAACAAGGGCTCTTCCCTGCAAACCCACCACACAGATTTTGGACTTGCCAGCTTCTACAATTGCATGAACAAATTCCTTAAACTCTCTCTCTCTCTCTCTCTCTCTCTCTCTCTCTCTCTCTCTCTCTCTGTCTCCCTTCCTCCTTCACTACCTCCCTCTCTCTCTCATTCCCTCTCTCCCTCCCTCTGTCTCTCTCTCTCTCTCTGCATGCATGTACACATATGTGTGTATTTGATATTATTATTATACAATTATTGTATATTAATAATGTATTATTACTAACTATTTTTATCTGAATAGCCCAGTAGATTAACAACTTAAAAATATCATGTCTTCCAAATCATAAATACAGTAATTCTCTCAGTTTACTTAGGTCTTAAAATCTTTTTATTCTTGCTTTCTTCAGTATTCATATCCTACACATATTTTGTTAAACTTATATCTAAGTATTTCATGGTTTTGATGCTATTTTACATGGTAGAATCTCTGGAATTTCAGTCTCCAATTGTTTATTGCTTGTATAGTTAAAATAATTTCATTATATAGACCTGTATGTTGAAACCTAGATGTATTGAGTGAGTATTTTTTAGTAAGTTCCATATCATTTACTGTGTAGATAATTATGTTTTCTACAAATAAAGATAGTTTTATTTCTTTCTTTCCAATTTATATGTATTTTAATTAATTTCCTTGTCTTAGTGAACATATTAGGACTTCCAGTAAAATGCTTAATAACTGTGGCAAAAATTTATCCCTGCTTTTTCCCTGTCTTAGAGAAATAGTAATTAGTATTTAACCATTAAATGCCAAGTTAGCTATAACAAGTTGTGTTTTATAAGATTAGAGGAATTTTCTTTCACTTTTTGTTTACTGAGTGTTTTTAAAATCATGAATGAATATTGATCATATGTAATTCAGTCTGTTCCTATAGTAAATACTATTGATTACTTTTGAAGCTAAAAACAGCCTTGCCTTCCTGGGAAAATCCCATTTGATCATGACATCAACCTTATATATATTGTTGATTTTCTAATATTAACTTCAGAAAATTTGCATTTATTCATGAGGTATTTGAGTCTGAAGTTAGTGTCCTTTTCTTGTAATATATTTGATTTTGATATAAAGAAAATACTTAGCTGGGCATGGTGGCTAATTCCTGTAATCACAGCACTTTGCGAGGTGAAGGCAAGTGGATTACCTGAGCCCAGGGATTCCAGACCAGCCTGGGCACCTTGGCAAGATATTGTCCCTACAATAAATCAAAAAGTAACTGGGTGGTGTCTTTCACATGTAGTTCCAGCTGCTTGTAATACTGAGACAGAAGGAATAGCTGAGTCCAGGAGGTCCATGCTGCAGTGGTTGTGAGCATGCCATTGCACTCCAGCCTGCTTGACAGAGTAATACTCCAATCACTGCCCATCCAAAAGAAAAAAATACTAGTCTTACAAAATGAGTTGGAAATTATTTGAACATTTTCTATTTTCTGGAACAGTTTAGGCATAATTAATATTGATTCTTCCATAAGTGTTTGGCAGAATTTACAAGTAAAATTATCCAGGCCTTGAAGTTTTTGGTTAAAATATTAAGTATGAATTAAATTTATTTTATAAGTATAAGATTGTCCAGATTATTAATTATTATTTGAATGAATTTTCATAACTGTATCTTTTAAGAAATTGACTCTTATCATCTATGTTAAGTTTTTGAGCATATAATTGTTTTTAGTATTCCCCTATGTTTTTAATGTCTGTAGGGTCTGTACTGACATCCCCTCTTTCATTCCTAAAATTGTTAATTGGTGTCTTTTCTTTTCTTTTCTTTGTCAGTATGGATAGGTGTTTATAAATTTTGTCATTCTTTTCTAACTGTTTTGTTTCATTCATTTTCTCTATCATTTAGTTTTAAATTTTATTGGTTTTTGCTCTTTATAATTTCCATCCTTCTGTTATATTCACAAAGAAGTTGCTTTTCTACTAGTTTCTTAAGTGTAAGTTATTATTTAAGACTTTTTTTTTTCTTTTTTTGAGTTGGAGTCTCACTCTGTCACACAGGCTGTAGTGTAATGGCACACTCATGGCCACCACAGCATTGATCTGCTGGGTTCCAGTGATCCTTTCACCTCAGCCTTTCATGTAGCTGGAACTACAGGTGTGTACTACCATGTCTGGATACTTTTTGATTTATTGTAGAGACAAGGTCTCACCAAGTTGCCTGGACTGGTCTCAAACTCATAGACTCTGGCAATCCACTCACCTCGGCCTTCCAAAATGCTGGGATTACAGGCTGAGCCATGATGCCTGGCATCTTCTTTTCTAATACTATAAATATTTCTTTAAGCAATGTTTTAACTTCATATCACAAATTTGATATTTCCAAATGGTTTTCAGGTCAAAATATTTTCTAATATCTTTTGAGACATCTCCTATGACACATGAGATTTTTAGATGTGTTTTAATTTGACAATATTTGGAAAATTTTTAGATATCTTAAAATTAATTTCTAATTAAATTATGTCATGGTCAGAGAACATTTTTCATAATTTAATTTTACTGTGCATTTAAATTTGTATCATAAATCAGAATGCTGTTCATCTTGGTCAATATTTCAGATGCTCTTGAACATAAATTTTATCTTGTGAATGGATTATTCTAGAAGTAATAATTAAGTCAAGGTGGTTGGCAGTGCCACTCATGTGTTTGTATCTTTTTTTTTTTAATTAATCAATACTTTTTATTTTGGTATTGTGGGGTACAGTTAAGGGTTAGCTATACAAATGTGTTTCGTTCAGGCACCCTTATTGATAAGGGGTGTCTCCCCATCCCCAGAAAGATATTTACTACTGTTATTCCCACCTCCCTTCCCTTCCCTCCCCCCCATAGTTTCCCACCACTGTAATTCCTTTCCTTATAGTATTACGATAGATGTTCAAGGTCCACTATATGAGTAAGAACATGTGATACTCAAATCTTTGTTTCTGTGAGCGGTAACTCAGTATTATACACTCTAGTTCCATTCAGGTTGCTGAAAAATTCATGATTTTGTTATTTTTTATAGCACATAGTATTCCATCATGTATATGTACCACATTTTTTTATTCCAGTCTTCTTTTGATGGACAGCATGGTTGATTCCAGGTTCTTGCTATTGTGAACAATGCTGTGATAAACATCCGTGTGCAGGTATCTTTTTTCTAGAGTGATTTGAGCTCTTCAGGGTATATTCCCTGTAGGGGGATTGTGGGGTCATATGTGAGGTCAATATTTAGAGCTTTTAGGAATTGCCACACTGTTTTCCACAGAGGTTGCATTAGTTTACACTCCTATCAACAGTGTAGAACTGTTCCCTTTTCACCACACCCTCTCCAGCAACTGTTATTTTTTGAGTTATAGATAATTGCCATTCTGACTGGAGTTATGTGGTATCTCAGTGTGGCTCTGATTTGCATCTCCCTGATGATTAGTGAGGTTGAACATTTCTTCATGTGTCTGTTGGCTGCTCAGATGTCTTGCTTTGTGAAGTGTCTGTTGGCTACATGGATGTCTTCCTTTGAGAAGTGTCTGTTCATATCTTTATCCCACTTTATAATGGGATTGTTTGTTTTTTTTTTTCTTTTCAGCGTGTTTGAGTTCCTTGTAGATCCAAGATGTTAAGCCTTTGTTGAACCTGGAGTGGGCAAATACTTCTTCCCAGTCTGTAGGCTGTCTCCCTGCTCTCTTGATGGTTTCTTTGGCTTTGCAGAAGCTTGTCAGTTTAATGAGGTCCCACTTGTCTATCTTATCATTTATGGTCTGTGGATTTCAGGTTTTGTTCAGGAATTGGATACCAGTTCCAATTTCCATAAGGGTGTGTCCTGCATTTTCTAAGGTTCTTATGGTTTGAGGTTTTACATTTAGGTCTCTGATCCATATAGAGTTAATTTTTGTGTATGGGAATAGATAGGGGTCTTGTTTGAGTCTTCTGCATGTGGTCAGCCAGTTTTTCCAGCACCATTTACTGAATAGGTTCTCCTCTCCCCAGTGGTAGATGGTGGAGGCTTTGTTGAAGATGAGTTGGTTGAGAAATTGAGGTTGTGTTTCTAGAATTTCAATTCTATTCCATTGGTCTATATGCCTGCTTCTGTACTAATACCAAGCTCTTTTGATTATTGTAGCTGTATAGTAAAGTTTGAAGACTGGTAGTATGATACCTCCTGCATTGTTGTTGTTGTTATTGTTGTTGCTTTGCTGAGGATTGTTCTGGCTATTCTTGGTCATTTTGTGTTTCCATATGAATTCCTGTATTGTTTTTTCTAGCTCTGAGAAGAATGTTCCTGGTAATTTGATGGGTATTGCATTAAATCTGTAGACTGCCTTAGGTAGAATGGACATCTTTATAAAGTTGATTCTTCCAATCCATAGCATGGGATATTTTTCCACTTGTTTGTGTCATCTTTGATTTCTTTGAGCAGTGTTTTGTAGTTTTCATTGTAAAGGTTTTTCATATCTCTGGTTAGGAAGATGCCAGGCTATTTCTTTCTTTTTTGTGTGTGTGGCTATTGTCAATGGGATTGTGTTTTTTATTTGGGCTTCTGTTTGTTTATTATTGGTGTAAATAAATACAATTTTCTTTTGCACATTTATTTTATACCCTGAGACTTTGCCAAAGTCCTTTATCAGTGCAAGGAGGCTTTTGACAGATTCTTTTGGGTTTCCAAGGTACGCAATCATGTCGTCAGCAAAGAGGGATAACTTGACTTGCTCTTTTCCTATTTGGATACCCCTGATAACCTTCTCTTTTCTGATTGCTCCAGCTAGGACCTCCAATACTATATTGAACAGGAGGAGAGAGAGTGGGTATCCTTGTCTTGTTCCAGTTTTCAGGGGAAATGGTTCCAACTTTTGTTTGTTTAGGAGTATGCTAGCTGTGGGTTTCTCGTAGATGGCTTTTACTATTTTGGGGTATGTTCCATGTGTACATAGTTGTTCAAGGGTTTTTATCAGGAAGGGGTGCTGGATTTTATCAAAAGCTTTTTCTGCACCAAATGATATAATCATGTGGTTTTTGTTCTGACATCTGTTGATGTATTTAATTACATTTATTGTCTTGTCAATGTTGAACCAGTGTTGGGTCCCAGGAATGAAGCCTACTTGGTCATGATGGATGATTTTTGAGATATGTTGTTGAATCTGGTTTGCTAGGATCTTGTTGAGAATTTTGGCATCTATGTTCATCAAAGATATTGGCCTGTAGTTCTCTTTCTTTGTTGTATCTTTACCTGGCTTGGGTATCAATGTGATGTTGGCTTCGTGGAATGATTTGGGGAGGGTTCCATTTTTCTCGATTGCCTGCAATACTTTCAGTAGAATTGGTATCAGTTCCTCCTTAAATGTCTTATAGAATTCTGCTGGAAAGCCATCTGGTCCAGGGCTTTTTTTTTTTTGTGGGTAGTTTTCTTATTATGTAGTCAATTTCTTTGATTGTTATTCGTCTATTTAGGGTCTCAATTTCTTCTTGTTTCAACCTAGGCAAGTTGTGTGATATCAGAAAGTCTTCCATTTCCTTAAGGTTTTCCAGTTTGTTTCCATACAGGTGTACATAGTAGTCTCTAATGATCTTTTGTATTTCTTCGGGATCAGATGTGACTTCATCTTTTGTGTTTCTGATTGCATTTATTTGGGCGTTTTCTCTTTTTTTCTTGATCAGTCCAGCTAAGGAACCATCAATCTTGTTTATCCTTTCAAAGAGCTAACTTTTTGTTTCATTGAATTTTTGTATTATCTTTTTGTCTTCTATGTCCTGGATTTGGGTTTTTATTTTGGTGATCTGGATTCTTCTGCTACAGTTAGGGATTTGGTGGTCCTGCTTTTCCAGCTTCCTAAGGTGACTTGTTAGTCCATTGATTTGTGATCCTTTCATTTACTTCATGTGCATTTGTAGGGATATGAATTCCCCTCTTACTACAGCTTTCATGGCATCCCAGAGATTTTGGTAAGATGTCTCTTCATTTTCATTTGTTTCCTGGTGTCTTTTAATCTTATTTTGATTTCATTATTGACCCAGGAGTTTTTTAGCATCATGCTGTTTAGTGTCCATGTCTTTGTTCTGGGTTTTGGGGGGAACTTGTTGGTGTTAATGTTTATTCTTATTCCACTGTGGTCCAAGAAAGTACATGGTAAAATTACAGTCCTTTTAAATTTGCTTATGCTTGAATTATGGCCAAGTATGTGGTCGATCTTAGAATACTTTCCATGTGGTGATGAGCAGAATGTGTATTCTATGGTCTTTGGATGGAGTGTTCTGTAGGTATCAATTAGGTCCATTTGGTCAAGAGTCACATTGAGGTTCCGGATCTCATTGCTGATTTTTTGTCCTGATGATCTGTCTAGGGTTGTGAGTGGGTTATTAAAGTCCCCAGTTATGATGGTGTTAGGGTCAATATCTTTCTTTAGTTTTCCTAGAAGCTGCTCTATGAAGGTTGGCACTCCTATGTTGGGTGCATATATGTTTAGGATAGATATTTCTTGTTGATGGAGTGAACTTTTTATCATTATGTAGTGGCCTTCTGTATCTTTTTAAATTTTTGATAGTTTAAATGGTATTTTGTCTGAGGTTAGGATCACGACTCCTCCTTTCTTTTGTGTTCCATTCACTTGAAAATTTGTTTCCCATCCTCTTACTTTGAGTCTGTGCGTGTCCTTTCTAGTGAGATGGGTCTTTTGAAGGCAGTATATTGTTGTCTGATGATATTTTATCCATTTTGCCATTCTATGTCTTTTCAGTGTTGTATTTAGCCCATTCACATTCAGGCTAATTATTGAAATGTGAGTTGTTCCCTATCATAGAGTTCTTATAGAATTATTGTTCTTCCACTTGGTTTTTTGTCTTTCTTTTGGTTTGGGGATTGGTTTGTGTGTATTTTTTGCTTTTTCCTATACTCTTGTGAAGAATGTTGTTCTTTTTTCCTTTTCTTCTTTGTTTAGTACTTTCTTAAGTGTTTTATGTAGAGGTGGTATGGTGGCAGTGTAAGTTCTTAGGAATTGGATATCTGGGATAGATTTTAAATCTCCCTTGCTGATGAAGCTCAACATGACTGGGTAGGTTATTCTTGGCTGAAATTGCTTATCTTTTAGGACTTTGAAGATAGGACTCCAAGTTCTCCTAGCCTTCAGGGTTTCTGTAGATAAATCTGCTGCTATTCTAATTGGTTTTCCATGGTAGGTGATCTGGCCTTTTTCTCTTGCTGCCTTTAGGATTTTTTCTTTTATACCTACTTTGTTTAGGTGAATTATTATATGTCTGGGAGTTGGTCTTCTCATTTGTTGTCTTGCAGGGGTTCTCTGAATCTCTTGTGTTTGAATTTTTGCATCACTGATTAGATAAAGGAAGTTTTCTTGAATAATCTCATGGAAGGTTTGGTCCAGTGTGGTCTCTATCTCTCTTTCTGCCTCAGGAAGGCCAATTACTCTTAGGTTTGGTCTTTTGAAGTAATTGCTCATCTCTTGAAGGTTTTGTTCTGTCTTTTTAAGCTTGTTTTCTGTGTTTTTAACAGTTTGAGTTAGTTCTATATTTTAGTCCTTGAGCTCTGTGAATCTTTCTTCTGCTTGGCTAATTCTGCTTTCCATGCTTATCAGTTTGTTATTTATTTCATTCACAGTATTCTTTATTACTGTTATCTCAGTTATCAGGTCTTTCCTAGTTTCTTCTTGTCTCTCCTCAATTCTTTTTAATCTCTCCATTAATGTCTTGATATCTAGGTTTGTAGTTTGAGACCCTTCATTCTGGGGTCTGTTCATTGTTTGCATTCTGAAGTCAGTTTCTCATTGTCTGCCCCCCCAGGGGTCTGGAAGAGATCCATATTCTTCTTTTGGTTTTTCTTCATTACTGTAGATTTTTCTCTCTCCCCCCACCCTTCTTTAATTATGTTTTTCAGGGAAGGTGGGTTGCTTTTGCTTTGCTTGTGCAATTTTCTCTTCCTTATGAAGGTCCTCTGGCTTTGATCATTTTTGTGGCTGCAGTGTGGGTTGCAGACTTTACTTTTTGCAGTTTTGAGGTTTAATTGAAGGGGAAGCTGCAATTCAGAGTCTATCTGCTGATTCCAGCATCCACCAACAGGTGTATGGACACACTGGAAACTATTTCCCACTGCCTTATAATCTGTCTGTGCAGCGGGATGTAGGTTTGTTCCCTAGAACAAAAGGAGGTATGAAAGAGGAAAATAATGGAGGAAGGGGGGATCAATAAGAACTTAGAAAGAGAGGAGAGTGAGAGGGAAAACAAACATATCAACTAACAGGTGAAAAAGAGATACAAGGCCATACAGAAGTGAAAAAGACATGCAAGCAAAATTCCCTAAAGAACACCAGTAGCTACACAAAGACAGACCGATAAAATCATGCCTTTTGATGCATTTTTCCCAACACAAACAGATAGTATAAGTCAAAAAGTAAACAAAAGTCAGCAAAACAAACAGCCAAAATGATAAAATCAAAAGTCAAAATAAGAAATCAGACTAGCTCTGGAATCTTTTCTGAGAGTCTAAAGTCTCTTCAGCTCTGATTTCCAACCTCTCCCATTTGCTTTCATTGTAGGCAGCTAGATTTACTCCCAGCTTAGTTTTGTTCTTTTAATCTGCTGCCTGAGAGGTCTGCAATGCTTAGTTGCCTGCATCTGATTCAGCGTAGTGGAGGGGACTTGTTTCCTGTTTAGCGACCTTACATTAGGAATTGAGGTGGAGGCTGCTCATAGGTGGGTGGAGCAATGCAAATCTCTGCCTGGAGAATGGCCAAGATGGCTACTCCTCTCTCACGGATCCTTTCTCTCCACTCATCTAGGTCCCTGGGCAATCCACTATGATGATCTGTGGTGGCTGCAAGGCACTGGGGATCAGCTGCACAGCTGGGTGCTGGATCCAGTGTGCCACCAGAAGCCTGGGGTGGAGGAGGGAATTGGGAGTTCCCACCTCTGGAGCTGAGAGTCTCCGATTAGCACCTCCTTAAGATATGCTGCTCCCTCACACAATCATCAGGTCACATGCTGGGTGCCTCAGCCAGGGTGGGCCCAGAGCTCCAGAGCTCCAAAGGGCATGCAGTGAGTGGTGAGAGTGGCCCTGGACCCCTCACAGCATACTTCAGCCAGAAATGGAGCCAATATCTCTGAGGGGCGGGTGCCCAGAGCCTCTCTGGGTGACCACGGCTTGGTGCTGGGTGCTGGGTGAGACGATGTAGCCAGGGAGGGAGCCAAGACTCGAGACTCCCGTGCAGATGGGGATAATGTATATTGGAGCAGAAACAGCTGGGGGCCGCAATATCTGGCCCTGTGTGGGACCGAGGGTCCCCGGGCCTTGGACTGGTACAGCTGGTGGTGGGCAGGGAGGTGGGGGAAGGAAAGTAAGAGTCTTTTTGGGAACTCATGTTTGGAGAATCTCACAATTCCACTTATGCCGTCGCCATCTTACCGGAACTCCATGTTTGTATCTTGATTGGTGTTCTGTTGACTTGATCTATTATTGAGAGAATTGTTGAAATCTACAACTAACTTTGAATTTTCCTATTTCTCTTTTGAGTTCTATTGATTTTTGCTTCATATATTTTGAAGCTTTTTTTTCTAGGATACACATTTAGGATAGTTATGTCTTCTTATTGAATTAATTTGGTCTTATGCAATGTATCTCCTTATTTCTGGTCATATTCCCTCTTCTGTAGTCTACTTTATCTGATACTGGTTTAGTCACTCCAACTTTCTTTGGATTATTGTTTTCATAAAATATTTATTTAATTCTTTGATTTATCTATGTGTTAAACTAGGCTTATAGATAGATTTTATTTTAATTAAATCTGACAATCTCTACTTTCACCATTTTGTTTAGAATATCTGATGCAGTTATTGATATAATTTAATCTTTTTTCTATTTGTTCCCTTTAATTTGGGTTGTCCAATATCTTTCTGGCTTCTTTTTGATTATTTGAATTATTTTATTGAAACATTTCGATTTAACTATTGGTTTCTAGCTCTTTGTATTTCTTTAGACATTGATGCAAGGATTACAATATGTATATTTAAATTTCTACAATCTATTTAATGTTACATTTTATCAGTTTTATTAGTAAAATGTAGATGCTTTATATTCCTGCCTGCAAACCTTCTTGTACTTCCTCTGTTTATGCTATATGTTATCATCTGTATTGTATTTACCTACCTTGAAGATATTATAATTTATATATTCTGAATTTATGCACAATTTAGAAAATTGAAAAGTAGTGAAACACACTTTATATATTTTCAAATATTTAGCATTTTTATTGTTTTTTTGTTTTTGATATTTGATGTTTCCCTCTTGTATCATTTTGAATTACCCTGAAGAACTTTTTGAGCATTTCTTTTAACTGTTAGTTAAAAATTCTCTTAATTTTCTTTCATCTAAATTCTTTAATCTTAATTTTCTTTCATCTTTATTTTTTTAATTTCCAAATGATATTTTCTCTGAGTATAGAATTTTTAGATGGATAGTTGCTTTTTAAAAAACCAACACTTTAAAGATGTTATTATTCCATCGCTAGATTTTTGTGTGAGAAATCTATGGTACAAACATTGTTTTTCCCTCAATATAACATATCAGTTTTATTTTGGTACTTTCAAGATTTTTTCTTTGTCTTTTGTTTCATAGAAATTTAAATGTAAAGTATCTGAGAAAATTTTGATTTTATCCTATTTTTTATGTGTTGGCTACCTAGATATTTAAATTGAAGTATATCTCAGTACATTATTTCTTTAAAATCTTATTTTACACAAATTTCTTTTTCTTCTTTCTGGGATATTAGTGACAAAAATAAGACAGTTATTTATTATTTATCACTTATTTTCTTTTTGGATTAGATAATTTTTATTTATCTATTTTCAATAGATCAATTTCAATCTATCTAACTTCAATCTATCTGATTTTATAGACCTTTCTATCATTACTACTTCATTATTTCAATGTTTCCTGTGATTTTTACAATTTTCTACATTGTCATTTTGGGCACAATTTTTTCCAATTATTTCAAATTTGTTTACTTTTATTTCACAGAACATGGTCTTTACAGCTGCTTTAACATTTTGTCTGATTGTTGTGAACTGAATTGTGCTCCCCTAAAATTTATATGTTGACACCCTAACTTCCAGAGTGACTGCATTTAGAGATACAGCCTTTAGATAAGTAATTAAAGGAGGTTAACAAATGAAATTATGTGTGGAACCCTAATCTGATAAGACTAGTATTTTCATAAGAAGAGGAAGAGATCCCATAGATCTCTTTTTCTTAGTGTACACAGTAGAAAGTTCATGTGAGGACACAGTGAATAGACAGCCAACTTTAAGCCAGGAAGAGGCTTCACCAGGCACCAATTCTGAACTGTGAGAAAAACAAATCCTGTCATTAAAGCTACTCAGTCTGTGGTATTTTGTTGTGGCAGTCCTACTAGACTAATATGCTGATAATTCTCCATTTTCATTATCTTGAGGTTATCATCTGTTAATTATCTTTTCTCTTAAGAATTGGTCAAATGTTTCTGTGTTTTGTATTTCAAAAATTTTGTAATGTACTCTGGACATTTAAATATTATGTAGACTCTGAATTTGTACAAAATGCTCTAGAAAATGCTATAATTAAATAACATCTCAAAGATTTCAACAAAGAATGTACTGCAGTTTAATAATTATGTTTGAATGGGATACATAAAACACTTTGCTCAATGCCAAGTTTGTGTATTATGGGCAATAATTTGAATGATATTGAGCAATTTCACCTGATGGATAGTTTAGGAAACAAAGGCTACTCCTTTATACAAATCTACTTTTGTTTCTCTTACTGGCACCTGGCAAATTGAAGTCAAAGGAAATTACTGTGATTTGAGATAAGTCCACTCCACCATGATTTTGAAAAAAAAAAATCAGTCATTTTGATTAATTTCTTAATGCTTTTTATATACTTTCTCCAAATCACAAGTAGAATAATATATTTATATACAATTTAAGAATTCCTTTTTAGATAAGTAAAACAAATGTGCTTCCCAAAAACATGTTCAGTTCTGTCATTTGTAGCATTGTAGTGTTTATTATATGAAACATGAAATTATTTTGATATATAATTTAAAATTTAAAATTCTGCAGGCATTAAAAAAGTCATTTCTACTATCCCCATAGCAAGTTGTAATATATTTATATATTTGGCAGTTGATGTTTATTTTATATGCTTCTAAACTCTTTAGAAAATATGTTCATTTACGTTCATAGATAAACTTTTGTATAGAATGCATGTTATTTAAAAATACAGTTATTACCAAAAATAGCAACTGATTATTAACATTATTTTGTGCTCATCGGGTTTTTCTTTTATAAACCAAAATTTAGCTATTTGTGTAGTCTCTATTACTTAATACCAAAATCTCAGCATTAGACACAGAGTTATGAGATTGAAGTCCAGAAAGCTGCAACAAATGTCTTTGCTTGTAATTTATAAAAAATAAAAATGAATAAGACAAGGACAAGTATTTTAACACTTACACAAATTCCCTACCATGCCAAATTTCAGTACAATAACAGAATATCAAATTGAAAATGTTAATTTACAATAGTTTAAAAACAAATTGTCTATAGTCTGCAGAACATATGCTATGGAAACCCAAGAACAGAAAAGCTTATTTGTACATTCAACAAAGTGGCGTAGGAGTGACTGGGGTGTTTGTGGGACAAAATAGGCAATCTAATTCCATAGAATTCAATGAGCTTTTGGAATGCAAATTCAACTGTCAAATCTTAATTAAAAAGTACAAGTCAGCACTATTTAAAAATTGGAAGAGAACTAAGTGGTGGGTTGTTGGAAAAATGTACAACTTGCCTTCTAAATAGAGTAGGTAGGCTGACAGGTATATAATTAACTCCACATCGCATGAAGGACAGGAAGCTGACTGTAGTTCCTTGAAGGGAGGAACTTCAGCAATTTTTAGGGAAGGGATAAAGGTTCTTCAATCAGAATTAATTTATAATTCCCTTTATTTCTAAAGATAATCTACTTTTTAGTGTGTTGAACTTCCCTGAACCTTAGAAAGCAGTGACATTTGCAGAGTTTAGGTTTCATTCTAGGAGGTTAATATTAACATAAACGTTTAGGTACCTTATGTCAATTAGAACACTTTCCCAGTCTTGTAGAATTTCTGGTATCTTTGAGTCACTGTGCTCTTCACTTAAATTTTTTTTTTTTTTTTTTGAGTTGGAGTCTCGCTCTGTCACCCAGACTGGAGTACAGTGGCCGCTCCCGGCCACCGCAACCTCCACCTGCTGGGCTCCGGTGATTCTTCCTCCTCAGCCTTCCAAGTAGCCGGAATTACAGGCATGTGCTACCATGCCCGGCTGATGTTTTGATTTATTGTAGAGATGAGGTCACACTGCCCAGGCGGGTCTCGAACCCGCGGGCTCAGGCAATCCACTCACCTAAGCCTCCCAAAGGCACGGGATTACAGGCTGAGCCACCGAGCCCGGCAAATTTTTTTTCTGTATTGTTTCACTTATATATAAGAAGGAAAATTAGGCATCTGTCATTTGGACGAAAGAGAGATTTCAGAAGCCAGTGATCTCTGCTATGGAAATATCCTGAAACACTTTAAATTCACAAGAACTAGAGCACATTTTGGACACTGATATGATAAAGAAGAAAATGTGACACTCCTAGAGTAGTTTGCAGAGGACAGTAAAAAAATGTGACACTCCAGAGTAGTTTGCAGAGGGCAGTAAAAAAAATTGCCTTATTTGTGTTTTCCCTTACAATTGTGCATTCCTGTAAAATTTTCATATGAGAACAATCATGAGAAAAATCTCTTTGGATAGAGATTCAAGTTAACCTACCATAGCAAGCAAGATTAAAATTACTTTTTAAAGGAATTCTTGCAATAGTTATCCCATGGACACAAATCTTTAGAAAAGGGTTGGCAGAGTGAATCACTTAAGAAAGTGATGAGTTAGAATTCTTGGTATGGAATCTTGACAGGAGATGAGACATAGAAGACAGAGAGGAATAGACACTGCTTTATAACACCAATCATTGAATTGTATTGGGAACACTGGGAACTCAGCATTCTCATAGAGTAGAAAGATCCATGAACATCTACTTAAGATAATATTTTGCTTTCTGACTTTACCCCTTATAGCATATACAATTTTGAGACTGACAATTTAGCTACAGAAAGCTTCAGTTTCTGACTGTAAATTCAAGACAAAAGAAGGCAAATCTGTCTGTTTCCTGTGGTGCATATTTGGTCAGCTTGGCACATTCTGGTGATGATGCCTATTCAGTTATTCACTAACATGGAATTTCTCTCATGCAACAATACAGAGCCTTACTGAATTATGAACTTGAAAAATCAAACAGAAACAAACACAAAACTAAGTCACTTTATTTTCCTATTTCTCTTCTATTTGTTCAAATTAAAGCTCTAAAATAGAAAAAGTAATGAATGACTATTGCTATCTTAAGCACTCACTGTGGACAATGATGGGGGAAAAAACCACAGTGTGCTACCTCCAGCTGCTAATTCCTACACACTTCATTAATTACTGAGAATTCAGTGAAGCAGGTTATTTAGTTAGTTTCTCAAAAGCAAAAAAATAAAATAAAATTTCATCATCATGTAAATGCACATCATAGTTGCAGCTTTCTTAATTTTGACAGGAACCCTATAGACAATAATATGACAAGTAAAACAAAATTCCTGACAAAATAAAGCCAATATGTGTTACTGCAAATGCAACTTAAACTTATAAAAGCCCTTCTAAAAAAAGAACTAAGTTTAATAAAATAATATTTAACTTGAGGAATCTATTTGGACTCACTCAAGCTAAGAGTCTGAGAGTAGGTACTGTGAATCACTTTACCCAGAAATGCATCAATGCTCTCTTTGGAAAAATTATGTATTTCCCATTCTCTTTCTAAAGCAGAAATTTTCAATGAGGGTGAATTGGATAGCTCATTTGGGCAACCTTTTCAAAATTTTTATGCTCATGCCTCTTAGGAAGTTAATTATGCTCTAGACAGCAAGGATAGTTTTCAAAGATCAAGTTAGGGACTGAGGAAAAAGTAGGAATTGTCCATTCTGATGAGAGTGGTTCTGGCAATGGAAATAGCATTTCTAGTAACCTGAATGAGAAAGAAAAGATAACATGCTTCTATCAGTTTATTGTCAATGAAGTATAATTTAGCTGGTAATCACATATATTCTGAGAAAAAAAGAGACAAGTTGGTATGGTAAAATTATAACAAAAGTAGTCCCATGTGATTCTAAAATTCTTAAAAGATGTTGGCATATTAATAAAGTATTTCTCATTTGTCACAAATCTAAACTTTCTAAAATTTATCTTGCCCCATTTATTTAACCTTAATCATTTTTTTTCCCTTTCCTCTAGAGAAAGTTCACCTGTTCTTCTTTCCCAGTTAACTTTAGCCTTTCTGAACTTCTATTCTTTGTAACCAGATCACTCAACTAAGTAAGACCAAATGTGGATTTCTGAAAAACTGAAGCAGAAATAAAAAGGAATATCTACAATTAAATATTCTAAACGGATCCATCCTATTAACAGACTCTGATCATCTAGGGAAATACACTAGCTTACAGCCGTGGCATACTTAATGCTGATTTGCATGCTTATCAAGAATTGATTGTATTTGGTCTCAAACTTTTTATGATAGTTGTAATGTAATTATAATTACATAATTTCAGAGAATAATTTTTTTCCAGGCATATAAATAAGAACTGACAAGTGATCATTGAATTTACTAATAAAATTCTGTTTCATTTGAGATAGAGGAGTGAAAATCAGACTGCAGTAGAGTTCATGCAGACAAAGATGTAGAAACTGTTTGGATAAAGAACTTCCAATAAAATAATCTTTGAAAAGGAAAGAAAAGGTGAACTAGTGTTTAGAAGTGACATGGGATCAAGGGACTGTTTTATGTCATTAAATGAGAGACTTAATTAAGCATGTTTAATATAGAAGAACTCTCAAGAGATAGAGAAGGTTAACAAATTGGACAAAAAGAGAGTCAGAATCTACAAGTGAGGTTTGGCTTAAAGATCATGGTGTTTGAAATCATATACAACAAAGTTAATTCTAAATATCTACAGCTAAGACCTGTGGTTAAATTATTTAACCTCTAACTACTTCGCTTGTAGTCTTTGATATCTGGTAATAATTTGATTGATTCATAAGGGCAAAAATAATTGGCAAATTGCCCCGGGTTAAAGCATAAGCACAGAAAAATTTATAAAGTTATCAAATTACTAAAATACTCACAAGAAAAGTAATTAAATCAAAGGTACTGTAATTTTAGGACTCAAGATATTTTATTTTTCCTAGATCAAGCACTTTGGACAATTAGAATTAGCAAAAATTATTCCTAATGAAAATGTTGTAATTGTGTAAATAAGAAGGAATGGAGTATTTTTTTAAGCTTCTTTGAACTCTAGTTAGAAAAAAAATGTGCTGACCTAAAAAAAGAGGAACTGAGAAATTCAAATGAATTATTCAAAGACATCTAGATGCAGTTAAGCATAAAAGTGTCTGAGGATATTAAAGTCTTTGGTCTCAGATATGCTAAGTTGCCTCTCATTGGTAAGAATTTAATATGTTGATAGAGTCAGTATATTTTCATACTCAGCCACTGAAGCAGTGATTAGCTTGATGATAGGTCTGTACTTATTAAAAACAAGAAAATCAGTTAATCATGTGGATCTGTTTCTCAAATGAGTGCACTTTATCTTTCTGGCTTTGGCATCACTTGATGCCACCCTTTCAATCTAGACTCTCCTGAAACAGGCTCCTAATCTCCATTTCCATGGTCACATGCTCCAGCTGGTTGCCTCTCATAGTTACTCGCACATATTTGGGCATCCCGTTCACTTCTAGTTTCTGAAACTGGAAACTTGACTTCAGTGGTGCTGTTTCATCTTGATTCTTCTATTTTCCAAGACTGTCTTCTTCCTTTAGCCCCAAAAGTTACATTCAGTGGAGATTTCAGTCTTCTGTAGCATGAATTCATTTTGAAGTTTAAGCTTCTGTGCCTTTCATTTACATGAGCTAATTCCAAGGTCTCAAATGAAAAAAATTTTATTTGTAATATTGCTTTATTTTTCTTAAAGATGGCCTCTCAAATTGATAAGCTTTGCTTTTCACAAACTCAGGTCTGTTTATAATTACACACACACACACACACACACACAAGCACACACACAGTGTGTACACACACATGCATAGTGTGTACACACACACACACACACACACATACATGTGTAATTTTTCTAACTTATTTTCAGAGTTCTATGACCTAATGGAATTTATTGACTTCTCATTTTGGTATGATCAAAACCAACTATTCTTCTTTTAAAGTAATTTTTCCTCCTAACTTGCCAGTTTTGATAAAGGGAAACTCCACACTGTCAGCCCTCCTGAATCAAGACCTGGAAATAGCAATTAAATTCTCCCTTATCCTCACCAATATTTACAGTTAAGAAGTCTCATCAATCTTTACTCAGTTCAGACTTTTTTTATCTTTATTTGTGCATCCCAATCAAGGTCCTTCTGCATACTTCTCATCCCTTCTACTGCTAACCCTTAGTCCAAGTCATTTGTATATTTTAACCTCTTATTATGGCAGTAGGTGTCCTGACTCTGCCTCCTGTCTGAAAGTCAATTTTCAACATATAAGTCATAATTATTTCTTGAAAACATAATTATTTCTTTAAGACATCAATAAAATCATTTCACTGATTTGCTCAAAACCTTTGCCAGCTCCCCTCTTTCCTCAGAGCAAAAGGCAGTCCTATAAACCTTAAAAAATCTCAATCCAACTCTCTCCAGTCCTATAAACCATAACAAATCTCAATCCAACTCTCTCCAGTCCTATAAACCTTAACAAATCTCAATCCAACTCTCTCCAATCCCACGTCCTACTTTTTTATTTTACTCCAGCTGCACTGACCTTCTGATTCTGTCTGGAATATGGTAGGTACACTTCTACCATACCATCTTTCCCCTGACTCTGTCATCTTCCTGGAATATGTCTCTCTCAGCTGTTTAGTCATTTACTCACTCAAGGTTTTCTTCAAATCTCATCTTCATAATTAGGCCTTCCTGGACTGTCTTATTGAAAATTCTATGGAAGGTCAATTTTTGGATCTTTTAGGAATTGCCATACTGTTTTCCACAGAGACTGCACTAGTTTACACTCTCACCAACAGTATAGAAGTGTTCCCTTTTTGCCACATCCTCTCTAGCATCTGTTGTTTTTGAGTTATTGACGATGGCTATCTTGATTGGAGTTAGATGGCATCTTGGTGTAGTTTTAATCTGCATTTCTTTAATGACTAGTGAGGCTGAGCATTTTTTCATTTATCTGTTGGCTGCTCGTATGTCTTCTTTTACAAAGTGTCTATTCATATCTCATGCCCATTTCGTAATGGGGCTGTTTTTTTTTCTTTTCTTTTCTTTTCAGCACATTTGAGTTCCTTGTATATCCTAGATGTTAGGCCTTTGTCAGACATACAGTTGGTAAATATTTTTTCCCAGTCTGTGAGTTGCCTCCCTGCTTTCTTGATAGTTTCTTTGGCTTTACAGAAGCTTGTCAGTTTGATGAGGTCCCACTTGTCTATCTTATCTCTTATGGCATGGGAACGTGGGGTTTTGATCAGGAATTGGTTGCCAGTTCCAATTTCCATAAGAGTGTCTTCCACATTTTCTAAGGTTGTTATAGTTTGAGGTTTTATGTTTAGGTCTTTGATCCATTTAGAGCTGACTTTTGTGCATGGTGATAAGTAGGGGTCTTGTTTTAATCTTCTGCATGTGGTCAGCCAGTTTTCCCAGCACCATTTACTGAATAGGTTCTCCTTTCCCCAGTGGTTGGTGGTGGAGGAGGCTTTGCCAAAGATGAGTTTGTTGAGAAATTGAGGGTTTTGTTTCTGGAATCTCTATCCTGTTCCATTAGTCTATATGTCTATTCTTGTACCAATAGCAGGCTGTTTTCATTATTGTAGCTTTAAAATAAAGTTTAAAGTTTGGAAGTGTGATAATTCCTGCTTTTTGTTTGTTTGTGTTGTTTTGTTTTTTTGCTGGGAATTGTTTTGGTGATTTGTGGTCGTTTATGTTTTCATATGAATTCCTGTATTGTCATTTTCATGTCTGGGAAGAATGCTTCTGGTAATTTAATGGGTATTGCATTATATATATAGATGGCCTTGGGTTGGATGGACATCTTACCAAGGTTGATTCTTCCAATCCATGAGCATGGTATATTTTTCCATTGTTTGTGTCACCTTTGATTTCTTTAAGCAGTGTTTTGTAGCTTTCATTGTAAATGTCTCTCACATCTCTGGTTAGGAAGAAGTCAAGGTATTTGACTTTTTTTCTGGCTATTGTGAATGGGATTGTGCTTTTTATTTGGGTTTCTGTGTTTATTGTTGGTGTATAGACCTGCACACATATGTTTATTTCAGCATTGTTCACAATAGCAAGAACATGGAACCAACTGTGCTGCCCATCAAAAGAGGACTGGATTAAAAAATGTGGTACATATACATGATCACACAGTCATAAAGAAGAACAAAATCATGAACTTCACAGCAACCTGGTGGACTTAGAGTCTATAATACTGAGTGATCTTTCACAGAAACAAAGAACCGAGTATCACATGTTCTCACTCATAAGCGGACCTTGAATAGTTATCTTAATACTATAAGAAAAGGTAGTGGGAAATTGCTGGGGGGACAGGAAGAGGAAGTGGGAAGACCTGATTGACAGTAGTGGGAATCTGCCTGGGGAAGAGAAGGCACAGCTCGTCAACAAGAGTACCTGCATAATGAACTTTTGTATACCTAACCCTGAATTGTACCCCACATCTTTAAAATAAAGAAATTTAAAGTTAAAAAAGAAAAGAAAAGATTCTAAGTCTCCCCGTGTTCCTGATCTCCTTACACTGTTTATTTTTCCCAAATCAGCATTTAACACTTTCTAAGGCACTATACAGCTACGTCTTACTCTTTTGTTTATTGTCTGTCTCCTACTGGTTGTAAGTAAGCTATGTGAGGTCAGAGATTATTTCCTCTTTTGTTTACTTTGTATTCTAATCAGCTTGAAGAATGTTAGTTATGTAGTAGAAACTGAATAAATATTTGTTTAGTGTATTAACTATTTCTGTCCTGGCCTTTTCCAATATTCATTTAACTAATTCCCTGCCTTATGTATGCACCCCTCCCCCATCATCAAGCCTTCATTTTGTGGTTGATAAATCATTCTGTAGTCCAACTCTGTTCCTATAATTTTGTTTATATCTTTCAATAGTGTCACATTCCCTATCACAAAAAGCCCAACTTCTTCACATACTATCCAATACCTTTCATGTTTGAGTTCAAAGTTTCTTTTCTAGTCTTGGTTATTGTGATTCACTTATAACAATTTTCGCCTGACTTTTATCCCCAAAATATTTCTATTTCCTGATAATTCATTGCATGTTACTAAACTAACCCTGACCATAGAAATAATAATTGCACTTTGATGAGAGCTATTTAAGAAGTCATTACCTAAAAAAAAATAAATAAACATTAACCTTTGCATCAGCTCAACATGTGTTCTTTCAAGTATGCAGTTATATTTAGTAAAAACTAATTATGATTAAAAATCAGGTAATAATTACCTTATTTCTACCACCATGCTAGCAGTTTCAGCCGATGAGAAAAATCAAGTGGAGATGTTACAATGCTCATATACAAAAATGTATAATACATAGTGAATATTCCAATTATTACTCTGTTAACTATAATGATAGATTTTCAAAACCCTCCAACTACCTGGAAAATGTAGTTACGATCTACAAGCAGTTGGGATGTCCAGTACATATATTAATACTATAACAAGGTGTTTCTTTAGCACTGCTAAAAAATATTAACACTGTGATATTTGTCAAATGATTACTTTATATAAAACTATATATATATGTATATATATATATACATATGTATATTACAGATAATACAATGTTTGACATCCTTCAAGCTTTACTAAAATTTTAAAATATGTGATATGTATGCAGGTCTGAAGTAATTTACCAATAATTATATTTTTCTTAAAGCAGATATTTGAGAGACTTTTGCAAAATCTGAAGAAAAAATGTGTAACTTTACATAAAGTTAATAGAGGTTTCAAATATTTTCTAAGTCAGACTACTTTGATCTCAAATTTTCCTAACCATATATAATCGTAAAATTTTAATCATGTTGTAATAGGCAAAACAAAGAAAAAGAAAACCCCTCCTTGCAAAAAAAAGAAAATCCCAGTTATTAAATTGCTTTTTTTATAGCAAACTGATTTTTGAATCAGATTGACGGTGTGAATATTTAAAATGACTTTTGACTTATGTAAAAGTACAGACTATGCTATTTATAAGTAAAAGAGTTTAAAAAATAAAAGTTAATCTAATGTTTTAATCCTTAATAATCAAATCAAACTAATTGCACAACTGATTCCACCAATTATACAAAAATTCCTCAACAAAAGATGTGATGGGGGAAAACCCAAATCTACTGAATTCCACAGCTGCATAAAAATTCAAACTTGGAGAATATTAATACCAGAATAGTCTATCTCACAAACACTTAGGAACAGAAAAAGTGGGCTGACATTTGTTAAACTACTTAGAAGAATATTAGAAATATCATTAAGAACTGGAATAATGCCAGACATTGAGAAAAAGCAGACAGGGTAGGTAACTTCAAACAGAGGAGTAGTCAGAGTTATATGATATGTGTGATGTCAGTACTTATTTTTTTTAAGTCCCAGATATTGAAAGGGAATCTATAAACACCCAGAGAACAATAGATTCAGTAATATGGCTACATAGACTTATAAAACGTAAATGATGCCAAACATTGTATCTGCTTGCAAGAAGACAAGTCTAGCAGCTTTGGACATGCAGTCTGTGTCAACTGAGGGAAGAGTTGAAGCATTTAGTGCTGTGTCCCAGAAAAGTTAGTGCTCTAACCTGTTTCAGATTGGCTTGGACACCAGCACTGTCATATCATTTGGCAGGCTGGCTAAACCAGCGCAGAGGAAGGTGATGATGAATGGGAGCGCGTCCAGTTGTGAGGAAGTGGCTAGCAGGGGGACTGCAGGAGTTTTGGCACCAGGTCAGGCTTTATTTTCCATCTTTATTAATCATCTCCAGGGGGGAATAAATCGCCTGCTAATGAAATTTGCAGATAGCACTAAATTTTGAGGTGTTGCCAACACAGTTAACAAAGGAGAAATAAATATAAATGGACTTAAGCATGCTATTTATCATTTATTTGGATTTAATCAAAATTGTTCCCAGGATACATTTATAAGCAATTCCCACAAATTGAATTTAGAGGAGTGGGATCTCCATCACACAGCAAGACAAATGGGCCAATGGTAGGGTCACCCTCTCTATTCTACTAGGTTAGAAGAAAAAGGGTATTTCATACAAAAAGGATATTCTGTTAGAATACCCACTTTCTGCTGCCAAGGAGTTCCAATTTTGAAGATGGCAAAAATTCCCAAGTCTTGAAAAATCTCACTTTTAAGAATTCACTTAAAGCATGGGGATTAAAGATAGTGTATAGACTTCCTTCTTCTTTTTATAGCTTAGTCAGGCCTAGAAAACATTGCCTTTCCTGCAATTCTCCTTAGGGAGAGGTTTTTTTTCCTCACTTTCCATGTGAACATAGGGTCTGGAGGTAAGGTGAGCCTTCAAAATGCTTTTTGTTACTGATTCTGGACCATTGCTGATGTTTTCTATAAAGACAGAGAGAGACATACATATATGTATACATGAAATACTGACTCTATTGAAGTTGATGATTCTAGATATTTTAGTTACTTATGACCATCATTGACACTGCCTCATTCATGAGATATTTCAACACTTTACTTGATATTTTCCCTTTTTCACTACATTCACTTTGAGTTCTACATCCATTAATCAATACAGCACTTCAGCTTTTCAGTTCCTTGGTATTTAGTTTCTCATAATTTCTCTGTTCGTCTTACCCTGAACATATACTTCCTGGCCAATCCAGGAGCTACTTCCCAGTTCTTTCTATTGAAAATAACTACACAACTGCCAAAATCTTGATATTCTACCCCCCCCCCCCCCCCCGCCCCGTCTCTACTGCTTGTCTTTTCAGTTCTCCAATCTAAAGATTACCTGACTCACAAATTTGGCCTCCATCAGTTGGTCCCTTTACTTTTTCATTGTTTGCTACTTTGTGTTCTCCTTTTATTTTCTTGTAGCTTAAACTCTTCATCTGTCATTACAACTACTTCTCAATGTAACACTTAACTCACTTGCCCCATCTCCCTCTTCTGTTCTTCTTTTGTAAAATTTGTCCTGGTTAAATCTAAATATACTTTAAACTGGCACAGAACATCTGACTATGACTATCCATTGACTGATGCCACTTTGCATTTATGACCATAATAGTCAAATATGCCCTTAGTCTTCTTTAGGAATACACTGTATTTCACTAGTCAATCCACTAATTTACTTTTTGAGAAGGCTATGTTACACTTCCTCCTATATTCTCACACTTCATTTATTCTTTATTTCTTAACTCTCAACTAGTTCCCTCACTTTATATTTTATGAGAAAAAAATGCAAGCAATCAGAAGAGAATCTCTTCATCCCCTTACCATCCAACATACTGACCTACTTACAACTTTCCCCATAATTCTGCTGCTCCTTCTGTCTCTGTCAAGCCTTCCTCTTGTGCCCTGGATCATGGTGAGGTGGATTCAACCTACTGGAGGACTTTGTTCTAGTTATCCCTTCTATCTTATGCTATCAATATTCTATTTCCCACTTGGTCACTGTCATCATTAAAAAAGTTTAAATAACACCCAACTTAAAAAGAAAGCATAATAAAATGTTTTCTTAATTCCTCATTCCTTGTGTTGTGAACTGACCTGTGTCATCCTAAAATTTATATGTTGGTTCCCCTCATATTCTGTTCTCAGTAAAGTCTTGTTCCACCAAAAAGAAATATATATATATATATATATATATATATATATATATATATTTTTTTTTTCCCCTTATATATATGGAAGGTCAAATCTCCAATATGACTGCATTTGCAAATAGGAACTTTAGGGAGTTTTATTAAGGTTAATTGAGAGCCTAAGGTTGGGACCCTAATATAATAGGATTAATGTTCTTTTTTTTTGAGTTGGAGTCTCACTCTGTCGCCCAGACTGGAGTGGAGTGGCCGCTCCCGACCACTGCAGCCTCAACCTGCTAGGGCTCTGGCGATCCTTCCGCCTCAGCCTTCCAAGTAGCTGGAATTACAGGTATGCGCTATCACACCCGGTTAATTTTTTGATTTATTGTAGAGATGAGGTCTCACCAAGTTTCCCAGGTGGGTCTCGAACCTTCGGGCTCAGGCAATCCACTCACCTCAGCCTCCCAAGGCGCAGGATTACAGGCTGAGCCACTGAGCCCGGCTAGGATTGATGTTCTTATAAGAAAAGAAAGGGACTCCAGAGATATCTCTCTCTCTATCTTCATGAGTGCACAGAGAAGAGGTTCATTATGGACACAGGGAGAAGGTGACCATGTAAAATCAAGAAAAGAGTCCACTAGAAACCCACCCTGACAGCACTTTTCTCTTGAACTTGTAGCCTCCAGAATTGTGAGAATATGCATTCTTGTTACTTAAGTTACCCAGACTGTGATATTCTATTATGGTAGCCCAAGCAAACTGTTAACTATTCTTTCATTTTTATATTCTCCTTCATAATAAATGTTCTCCAATATTCTGTTCCCTTCCTGTTTTCTACTTTTTCAATTTCTGTGCTTTCTCTCATAGACCCACACCAGTTAGTGTTTCAAAATTACTACCTTCCTGAAACCCTATTTATCAAGATCACTAAGAAATTCAATATTACCATATCCAGTGGTTAATATCCAACCTCATTTTGCTCAATCTCTTTATAACATTTGACACCATGGATCTCTCCCTCGTCCGGGGGAAAAATATATATATATATTCTTTTGTTTTACAAGATGTTATTCTCTGAGGATTTTTTTCCTCCTGACCATTCAATCTTTCTCAGAGAGCCTTTGTTGTTCTTCCTCCTGTTTCTAAAACTTTCAATGCTACTATTCCCTAGAACTGAATTCTCAACCACTTCTCTAAGAATCTCAACCACTGCCTCTAAAAGTCTCCTTAAATTGTCTCACTTAGTCATGTTGAAGATTCAAATATTTCCTTTTTCCTGCAAACATGCTTTGCCTGAAATATTTCCAGTCTCAGTAAACATATTTTATATGTTTAAGACCCTGATTTCTATAATTCTTCAATTATACATGTAATGTATTAGCAAGTGCCATCAATTCTACTCTCTAAATATATTTCATTTTTTGTTTGCTTTCTATCATAATATAATTTCTGATTTGTGGAATTGTTGTGAGTTAATTCATATATATCCTTCACCCAGTTTTTATGAGCGCTAATATGATATTATATATAGAATATAAATAATTATTATTTATCTGATTGAAGACAAAATGTCATTTTATTTTTAATTGCTTCAGTTTATATTTTCAATAAACAAAGACAATCATGTTGGTATGGCCCAATACTGCTTTTGTTTATTTGAGTTATGTCGGTATCTGCCAGGGTACTCCACTTTAAACCTACTATTTTCACTGTATTATTAATAAATGTATTGAGATGAGATGTATAAGTACCCTGCTACTCCAAAAAATTGCTCTCACTAGTTTTATCATCCATTAGTGATTCTTGCCTAAATAAATTATTATTGTCATAGTTGCTGTAGTAGAGAATGATATTCCCTCACTCCCCACTGATGTCCATATCCTCATCCCTAAAACCTGTGTGTATGTTAGGTTACATGACAAAGAGGAATTAAGGTTACAGAAATAATTAAGGTTGCTAATCAGCTGACTTCAAAATAGGGAGATTTATCCTCGATTATGTGGTGGAACCAATCTAACCATAAGGGACATTAAAATAAGAAGAAGAGAGTCAGTCACAGGGAGTTGTGACTGTGGAAGAAGGTCAGAGTGATCTGATATGTGAAATAACTGGTTTGCCTTTGCTTGTTTTGAAGATGGAGGGAGAGGGCTATGAGCTCTGATATGTGGGCTGCACTTGAAATCTGGAAAAGGTAAGGCGATAGCTTCTTCTTTAGAACCTCCAGAGACAGAAAGCAAAAACAGAGCAAAAACAGACACCTTGCTTTTAGCCCAGTGATATCTCTGTCAGACCTCTGACTTCCAGGACTGTAAGATAATACATTCACATGGTTCTTTGCCCTCAAGTTTGTGGTAATTTTTATAGCAGCAAAAAGAAAATGTATAGACGTTTTAACAAGCCTATCATTTTTTCTCTATGTATTCGTTTTTGTTAAATTATAAACCAATATTGATATTTACTTAGAAAATCAAAATTGGCTTCACCAGAAAATTTTCTACAGAAAGTAAAGAGAATACTATGTAATATAGTGAACCATAGAGCTAAAGAGAATAATAATAAGTTGAATGAGCAATATTTTAACCTGGAAAAATCTATATTTCTAAGTTACCTATTTTATTTGTGTCAACTTGATTTTCGTATGGACACATAAAATAATTTAATTGGTACTGGATTTTTCACTTGTTCTACTGTATCATCTTTCACTTGGTCTATTAACTTGTATCATTATCTTTCTTAATATTTTTATTTTGAACTAGGGGTTGCTGATGAGGAATGATTTCCTTGGCTGGACTTGGTTAGAAATGTTTATATAAAATACATATAATAAAGATAATTTAGGACTTCTTGCAACTTATGTGAAATTTGGTAAACTTCATAAAAAAAATTCTTAGAAAAAGGTACATGGGTTTTTTTGGTCATAAGAACAGTGTTTTCATACAGTTCTTATGTAAATGACTAGCTGCTGTTCTGCATCAGAGTTTACCCCATTCCTGCAACAGACAGGGATGCACAAGATAAAGGTAGTTAATTATTGAATGACGAGTGGGGTAATCTTTCTACCTTTCACAAAATCAATAACAAAAATTACTTCAATTAATTCATCACATAGTTGATTGTAATTTTGACGACTCTATAAAAACAAAGGCTTTATTTGAAAAATTAAAGCAACCTGACTGGTATTATAAAAGTAGAAATTTTTCGAGAAAAATATAGTTGAAAACTACAACAGAATAACAGTATTCCAACATGTGTTCTTGTTAATGTTACTTTATCTTTTACCCAAAGTTGAAAGCTTGTTCATTCTTGCTATCTGTTTTGGAAACCAGGTTAGCTGAAGGAATTTTTTTTTCTGGCCAGAAGCAATCAATACTCAGAAGTCTCACAAGAAATTGAAAAAGAAAGAAAAAGTGTAAACTTGCCAGTACATACAAATGAGAGAGATGAGGAAAGGGGAGGAAGCATGGTCTTACAAAGCTAACCACATGTCTTCTCTTATACCTAAAAATAGAACTCTTTCACTTTTTACTATTTTCCTTTTTAAAGGACTTTTTTCCTTTCCACATTTGTAAAATTTGACCAATACTTTTCCTAAGAAAAAATTATAAACTAGTTCTTTATCCATGCACTTTAACTTTTCTCTTCTGCCCCTCCCTTTGTGTAGACCTCTCTATCCTGCCTGGCCTCTTGCTCTCTTTTCCACTTCATTAATCAAAACTTGCTCTCAGGAATGGAGCTGACAGATTCATTCACACAAAGGCAAAAATAACAAATAGTACCCGAACCATTGTTACACATTTGAGACATTATCATCAATCTTGATGCTCTTTATCACTCATGCTGGTGGTGTCCTCAAAATCTCTTCCAACTGCATTTTTTCAGGAAAAACGTGTCATTTGATCAGTTGGCCAATGGAGGGACACCTATTATCCAATCATCGACTAAAATCCAAAATAAAGTCCAAAACTAGATGATATCGTCTTTCTAAAGTATTTTGATTTTTTATTGAAAAATGCTTAATTCCTTATAGATGACTCTCAGGTCATAAGGAGGTAATAGGAGCATATTCATAAGGCAGAGAGCTCACCTTTCTTCCTAAACATTCCTAGACTATCTTAGTGCCTCCTGGTGGCAAATACTTTTAAGCTCACATTATTTAAATAATATACACTCTTGAATATCTCACGTGATTCTCTATTTAGACTATACATGTAAGTCTGGTTTTATTCTTTAATTTGGAAACTCTTTCAGGCAATGAGCCATGATGCTGTTCTCTTTATTTTGGGACAAGTTAATAAAAGCATTTTTCCTTTGACAGACATGGTCCCATATGTACCTAGGTTCAAGGAAGACAGATCTAAGGCTGAATAGCTGGGAAAAAAATTTAACGTAGGTATGGTAAAAGGAAAAGACAGGGAAATGAATGAGTTTATATTTTCTACTTACAAGTGATAGAAATTCAATTAAAATTAATTTAAACAGAAAAGAAAAGGGTGTTCCCATAGCTGATTTAAAAGTCTGTTCATGAGTTTTTTTGGATCCAGGAATTTTGCTAAAGAAAATTATCAGTACTTTCACCCTTTCTCTCCATATTTTGACTCTGTGGTTTTCTTTCTTTTGAGGACTCTGTCACTATGGCAGCATGGCACCAGAGATGAATTCTTGGACTTTCAGACGTTGTTCCGTTATTACGTCAGTCACCATATTTGGTGGGATATAGCATGCCACTTGTCTGGCTAGCAGCACCTAGTCAGACTCTGAAATAAGCAGAATCAAGACCATGTAATTGATAGTCTTAAAAGATGGAGGAGATATAAATTTCAAGAGGAAAGAGAAATTCTACTACCAGAAAAATAAAGTAGGTATGTCTTCTGTAAAACTACCTGGGAATTATTGTGAAAGGGTTAAAAGAATTCAATTTGTCTTTTCTAGTTTTTATACAATAACTGGTAATGGCATAGGAATCAAGCATTAAAAGAGATATGGGATTTGCTTGGTATAAATTCAGACCCTCCCACTCCCCAGTTGGAGGATAATTGGCTGAACTTTTCTGAAGTCTACTGAATGATTTTTCCTCTGACCTAATGGGTGTAAAGGGTAGACATGGGATAACACTATACACTACCATTGTGACAGAGCATGCTTTCTTTGATATTCCCCTGGCTGTAGCTAAAATTTGTTGGGTGTTAGGAGCTCAACCTGTGAGAAACAGAAGCATTAATGACCTGAGTTTAGTAGGTTTGTGTCAGAAAGCACCAATATGCCAATATCATTTGGGGCTTTCAGAAATCTGTGAAAACATTATCCTTTCAAAAACAGAAAAGAATCAGAAAGCATGAGTTCTTGGGAATATGGCACAAATAGCACATGGACTCTGCTTTTGCAGGCTGTAAATCATAAAGGCAAATTCAGACAAACTGAGAGGCCGCTCTAATAGTTTATTAAGTGCTAACATGGAGTATTATGAATGCTTATAGGAGGGAGTGTAAATGCAAATATATGTGGTCCATTCAGGATGTGGGAATGGACAACATTTGGAAAAAGTGGGCATAATGTGTGGGTCAGTAGCTCATTCTTAAGGGAAGTATTTTAAAAGGCATTCTTAGTTACTCATATATTTGATAGTAGTTTCTACTGAATAGCTGTCAGAATCCTCAAAACAATTGTCCTGCTTTCTATTGATAATTTCCTTCAGCAACTGCCACCACCATGTAAGTAACTCCTAATGAGAAGGAAAAATTTTTCTGCTTCATTTTTGGGGTATCAGATTCTTCACTGAGAACTCAATGATTTTGTATAAAAGACAGGAAAGTAGCTGTTAAAACAGTGAAAAGCAAGCTGTTACAAGCTTGGTCCTACATAGTACAAAGATTCCTGGAATAGTCTGAAATAAGGCAAAACCCTAGTTATGAAAGAAGCGAAGTCAGACATAGGAAGGCAGGACGTATAATAAAGAATCTGACTCAGCAGCTAGATAAACCTGGTGACAAGTCCCAGTTATGTAGTGTAAGGGATGGCATTTTCTTCCTTGAGACTCAGTTTCTTTATCTGAATAAACAGAATCATGTTCATCTTGCAGAATTTAGTCAACAAAAGCTAAGCTTCCATGTATAGTAAGTACTTAATAAATTCTTGATTGTTAGTAGATAGTGATAGGTTTTGAGATATAGGAGTAATTTTCAGTGTCTTCTATTTGTATAGTGTTCAGTAGTTTGCAAATAAAAAGGAACAAAATTATTTATTGACTTTCAAATATAGTTTAGGCTTAATAGTTACATTATGCACTTTTATTTTCTTAGATATTCTCTAGAAGGTAAATATTATGGTATTGATTTTGAAATAAAGAATAAATTAAATTCCACTTTAAGAAGAATGGAGAGTCAGAGTGGCAAGGTACAGTTAAACAGATCTCTATTTGGAATATAACTCCAAGGCTCAACAGCCACAAGACCTCCTGTAGCACTTATATAGGAAGAGGAACAAAGAACGTCATCTTCATTTTTTTTATGACTCTCTTATAAATTGATTAATCTCATTGAGCTTCTGTAGATACTTGAGTAGTAAATGAGGAACATGAATATGTTTAGGGAAATGCATGGGATATAATTGAGGATTGATCATTATTAATTATTCTCTCTTTATTTTATATTCCAGGGACAACCCAGATCAACATTATTTGGAAAAACTAAGAAGGAATTTGGAAAATGAGTATTATCTAGAGAGCTCAAGAGTTCAGTGCCTCAAGTTGATTGGTGAAAAAAAGTTACACACATATTTAGCTAATATTAGTAAATACGAGTTTACTACATAACTGATTAGCCTTCTGCCTCACTTATTCTTCCTTAAAACAGCTTAGTTTAAAAAGTCTGATTTGCCAGGCTCGGTGGTTCAGCCTGTAATCCTGTGCCTTTGGGAGGCTGAAGTGAGTGAATTGCCTGAGCCCGCGGGTTTGAGACCCGCCTGGGCAGGCGACCTCATCTCTACAATAAATCAAAAAATTAGCCGGGCGTGGTAGTGCTCGCCTGTAATTCTGGCTACTTGGAAGGCTGAGGTGGAAGGATCACCGGAGCCCAGCAGGTCAAGGTTGCGGTGGCCGAGAATGGCCACTGCACCACAGTCTGGGCAACAGAGTGAGACTCCAACCAAAAATAAATAAAAAATAAATAAATAAAAAGTCTGATTTACTAACCAAGGCTATGAAGGAAATCCAAACAGCTAATTCTATTTCACTGGCTCTCCTGATAGTTATCAACAGGGTTCGAGAAACATAATATGCAAAAAATGTTCTGTTGGGGTTATTTCATTGTTGAAACAGTGACTGAAGATTTTGTGGGTATTTTTCAACTCAGTCATCTTTGAAATGTATCAGAAAGACAGAATATGCTATACTGAGCTGAAAGCTGGCGGTTTAGCCCATGTATGGTTGTGAAAGCAAGCACAGAAGCATGCACAGACATGGTGGGGTGTTAGGTCTCAATCACTGGCAGCACGTCATTTTTTTCTGGGATGGCATAACAACACTCGTATGCAGAACCTAGAATTCTCCAATGCGCCTCAGATCTTAAAGTATTAATGGATTCTGCCTTTTCAGAAACAAATATTTGTTTTCTCTATGAAACAAATAATCCCTAATGATAATATTTGTAATACTAGTGGTGTTTAATTGAGTGATTTATATGTGTCTATCAGTATATTAAATTATCATATAATTCTAATAAACTTGATTCTACAGATGAAGAAATTGGGGTTGTGAAAGAGTACATAACTTGCTCAGAAATACACAACAAATAACTGAGTAAACAGGAATTCAAATTACATGACCTGAGTCTAAAGCTTGGATTTCTGAGCACCTCACCTACAGAGATAAGAAAGGCAGGAAGAAGCAGGACAAAGCTACTCCTAGGGGACTTAAGATTCAACCAGTCACAGATCAGAAATATTTGGGGGGAAAAAAAACAACAAACATAATAAGGCAACAATATAAATAATATGAATAAAAACAATACAGTATAACAATTATTTGCATAGCATTTACATTGTTTTAAGTACTATAAGTAACCTAGAACTGATTTACAGCATATGCGAGGATGTGCATAGGTTATATGCAAACACTATGCCATTTTGCATAAGGCTCTTGAGCATCTGCAGATTTTGGTATCCACGAGTGTCCTGGAACCAATACCCCAAAAAAACCAACACTCAGATATCACGACCCCAAATGCACAAAAGAAGGGATTGTTATAATTGCTCAATTTTATTATTAGTTATAATGGTTAATTTCCTACTGCATCTAATTTATAACTTAGACTTTATCATAGGTATCTACCTATTGGAATATATGGCAGTCCATTAATATAGTACATATAGGGTTGGTATTGTCAGAGGTTTTAGGCATCCACAGGGTACCGTGGAATGTATTTCTTGTGAATGTGAGTGGTGTCTATTGTAGTTATATTTATCTGGGCCTTTAGGGTAATGTTCAAGTGCTGCCTAATTTTTCTCTTCTCTGATTCTTCCATTCAGTCAGGTTATTGATACTCAAAATACATTTGAAGATTTCCTATTGCCTAGTGAATCTTGAAGGTTTTGCATAATATGGCAATGTTTCCAAAAATTTTTCAGTGCTCCCTTGCCTGTGATAGTCAAGTGGGATTATTTATTGTTCTCAGAACTTGCTATGTGTTTTCTCATATTTCTTTTGCACTTGATATTCCCTCTGCCTAAACAGCACCGTTCTACCAACTATGCCTTTAGCCATTTTTTTAAAAATCGCATTAAATTCTCCCTTTTCTGGAAGCTTTACCTGAACTCTGGAATCAAATGTTATTTCACACTCATTTTAACATCCATTATGATGAAGAGAACCACTACTAATAACTCATGATTGTTACAGTGGTTGCTTAGGGTTACTGCCTTGTATGCACCTGTATTCCTTAGAATTATAAGACTTTGCTGGTCCTCCCTGGAAAAGATTGAGTCACAGAACCTATGGTTGTATTCACATGGTTAGTAAAATAGATTACTGTTCTATAATCAATAGTTAAAGTAAAAAATATAATTATATTAATCTTGTAAACTAACCAGTACACTCTTTTGTTGTGCCCATTGGTTAATGATGTATCAAAATTAATAACGTTTTACTTTGTAATAAGTCTGCTAATACCTTTGTTTAGAGTTACTGATAAATGAAAATTACAGGTTCCCTGATAGAGGTACCAAATATGCAGACAATGATGCTATCATTGATGAAACACAATTTTAATTGAAATATTTTAGAATGCTTTGTAAGTCATGTAGTCTAATAATCATCAATAGCAAACCTCAATGTTAATGCTTATAAATACAGACTGTAAAATCTAAGGAGCTGAGTTGGCTTTGGTTCTATAGTGGCTTGTCTCCTTCTATTTCAAATTCAGAAATACATTTCTTTCTTCCCAGTTCCCTGCCTTTTGACTCTTATCGGCAGCATGATAGAGCAGCTGTGTTTCATGGGCCATTTCAATAACATTTTGATTCTAATCACATTTTGGTTTTTAACATTAATTTGTTCCATATGATAAGCATTTGTGAAGAAGCAATCTAACATAAGGTGAAAGTAAGAGGTTACAAATCTTTAATATTTCATTCATCACTTACTCATTAGGCAAATTATTTGGTTTTACTTGACCTCTATATATTCTTACATGTAGATAATATTCTCAACCATAACAGGGTGTTTGCAGAGAAGAAATATACTTCATTTTATTTTTTTTTAAAGAAGCTTTTTTCAACCAGTGAGTCAAGGAGTGGTACTGTTGCCAGACAGGGTGTGGTGCAAAGCTTGTGAGTTCTTTGACTCACCACTATTATTCAAACTTTCCCCTGCCTTTCTGTGTAAGAACTACTAATAAAGAAATTATCTGCCCAATCGTAGGTTATAAGACCCTCACTTTAAAAGGGATCTTGACCTTCACCCAGGAGGAAAGAATACTATACAGGAGGCCAAACAGAATCAAAACATGAATTGGAAGAATCAACATTGTTAAAATGTCCATCCTACCCAAGGCAATCTACAGATTCAACACAATACCCATTAAATTACCAACTTCATTCTTCTCAGACCTGGAAACAACAATACAGAAATTCATATGGAAACAAAATTGACTATGGCTAGTCAAAACAATCCTCAGCAAAAGAAACAAAAAGGAAGGTATCACTCTTCTAGACTTTAAACTTTATTACAAGGCTACAATAATCAAAACAGCCTGGTATTGGTACAAGAACAGACATATAGAACAATAGAACAGGATAGAGTTTCTGGAAGCAAAGCTTCAATTTCTCAACCAACCCATCTTTGACAAGGCCTCCAGTAAAAACCACTAGGAAGAAGACAACCCATTCAGTACATGGTTCTGGGAAAACAGGCTGGCCACATGCAGAAGAATGAAACAGGATTCCTACCTATTGCAATACACAAAAATCAACTGTAAGTGGATCAAAGACCTAAATGTAAAACCTCAAATTATAGGAATCTTAGAAAACACAAGAGATACCCTCACAGACAATGGAATAAGTAGCTTGTTGACAAGTGGGACCTCATCAAACTGATAAACTTCTGAAAAGCAAATTAAACCATTAAGAGAGTGGGGAGACAGCCCACAGAACGGGAAAAAATATTTGTATATCTGACAGGGCCCTAATATCTAGGATCTACAAGGAACTCAAATGTGCCTAAAAAGCAAACAACCCCACCAAAAAGTGGGCAAAAGATATGAATAGACACTTCTCAAAAGACGACAAATAAGCAGCCAACATATACATAAAAAGATGCTCAGCCTCACTAATCATCAAAGAAATGCAAATTAAAAACACACTTCAATACCACCTAACTCCAGTCAGGATGGCCATAAATAATAACTCAAAAAAGAACAGATGCTGTGTGGTAAGGGCCTTCTAGAACAAAGAGAAAGAAGCGTGGTGCAATCAATGTCTAAGTGCACATGCATAACCCTGTTACAACTCTGTGCCAATGGAATACCCAAATGTATGTTACCATATAAGGGAGACAAAGGAGCTACAATATGAAGAAAAATTAGCGAAAAGTATATAAGGTAACTCCCCACTGTGTTCGGGGCTCAGCTTTCGGATCTGAATCCACTGAGCCGGTGCCGGCATGAATAAATGCTGCTTCTTGGCAAAGCAGTCTCAGAGTCCCATCTCTCTGTAAAAGACCCTACCACATCTCTGGGGGCTCAACAGGTAAGCAGAGATGGTGATTTTATGTCTGTTGTCACCAGGGTGCAACCTCCAGGATGCCAGAAGAGGTGACCTTATCTGGCGCCAGCGGACCAATTTATTCATAGGGGACTAGCCCTCCCAGTGTGCTGGGGAAAGGACCCTGGGAATACAAAGGAACTCAGTGAAGCCCAGGAACCAGCCAAGGGAGAGCCACCCCTCAGACTGGTAAGAACCGGGTTTGATTTGGTAAGTCTTCCCCTAAGAGGCAGAAGAAGAGCCTGATCACCTCCCAAAGTTGTCCAAGTAGTCCCACAGTGGACTAAACCATGACTCTAAGGCACTGGGGTGGTGGGTTGGAGATATGTGAGTGCAAATGAATGAGATGCTGCTTGGCAGCCAAGCGAGAGCAGAGTCCCAATCTGCGGTTCTGTGGTGATCTCATATGGCTTAGGGTGGAAGTCAGGGGAAATTGTGAATCAAAACCTTGTTGGGGGTTTATACCTACCAACCAATAACTAAGAGGCTCCTGAAATAACTCTGTGAGGAGAGTAGCTGGAGACAGATGAAGCAAGTGCTCACCCTTCCTTTTCCATTTCTTGTGTGTGATTGTCATCTTTTAGAGGGAGGGAATGGGTGACAGAGTAAGCTCCCCCGCCCCCCAGAGTGTTTGATAAAGAATTTTACGTTCTGGCTACTTGGAAAGCTGAGACAGAGGATCGCTGGAGACCAGCAGGTTGATGCTGGGGTGGTCAGTGAGCATGCCACTGCACTCCAGCCTGGGTGAAAAGGTGAAACTCCAACTCCAACTCCAAAAAAAAAAAAAAGACAAAGAATTTCACAAAGGGTTATTCGGGGGACTATGGTATTAAGTTGACTCCTGGAAAACTCCAGACATTCTGTGAAATAGATTAGCCTTTGTTTGGGGTGGGCTGGTCCTCCAAGGAGTCACTAGACAAAGATCTCATTAGCAAAGTGTTTAGAGTCATTGTAGGGGATTCAGGCCACCCTGACCAATTTTCATACATTGACTATTGGCAAGATATAGTCTTTTCTCAACCAACTTGGTTAAAAGTCTATCTGGAAGAGAATTGTAAAGTTATGATGGCCTGAATGATGACTCGTGAATGATGACTCTCCTCAAAATGTTGACCGGAGTCTGAGAAGCCTGTTCTGTTGGAGGAACCTGAAGAAATCACTCTGCCTTATGTGCCATTGTACCCCTCACTGCAGCCTGCACTCCCCACATCTTCCACAGCCAGAGCCCCATCAGAGGCTGCCCATACCCCTGAAGTCACCCCTCCCACAAAGTCACCTGAGACAGCCCTGGCCACAGCTACTCTGGAGCCATCAATCCTAACTCCATATACTCTGGCCAGAAAGCACCGGGAGGACTCTGCCAGCAGCCCCCCTCTCCACAGGAGCCAAGAGTCCTTACAACTGCCACCGAGAGAAACTAGAGGACCCCTCTACTACAGTCAAGATGGTCAGATCCAAGGAGAACATCATGCTTTTGTATATCAGCCCTTTACCATCACTGATCTTCTGCACTGGAAAAACCATACCTTCTCCCGTTCACTGAGAAGCCTCAGGCCAAGATTTATCTAATGCAGTGCATCATCCAGACCCACAAGCCCACTTGAATTGATTGCCACCAGCTTCTCCTGACTCTGTTTAACACTGAAGAATGTCACTGAATTACTCAGGCTGCTTTAAAATGCTTAGGAGAGCATGTCCCTGCAGGAACAATGAATGTTCAGGCCTATGCCCAGAATCAATTCCCCGAGGAAGACCTGCAATGGGACCCTAATGATGGCCAGGAATTTCAAATGCTCAAGCCTTACCAAAAGGCTCTTTAAAGCAGTATGAAGGAAGGAGGGGAAAAGGCTATGAACATTAGCAAAACCTCAGTTTTGCACTAGGGACCTGAAGAGAGCCCAAGTCAACTCTATGAAAGGCTATGTGAAGCATTTCACCTTTATACTTCCTTTGCACCAGAAGCAGCCAAAAATCATCAGCAAATGGTTAATGCAGCTTTAGTTGGTCAGGCTCAGAGAGACATCTGTCTCAAACTATAGACGTTAGAGGGCTTTGCAGGGATGAATGCTAGCCAACTATTAGAGGTTGCAATGAAGGTATTTGTCAACTGAGACCAAGAGACCTGACTAGAAGCAGACAGGAAAATGAAGAAGAAGGTGGATCTACTTGCTGCTGCCTTGGTAGAATGGTCAGGACACACCCAAAGAATGGCCCCACCAGGGCTAGGCAGAGGCCAGGGCCAGAGAAGGGGCCCAAAAGAAGAATCACCTTGACCAGTGATGAGATTAGGGTGGAATCAATGTGCATGTTGTTTCTGAGAAGATCTTTGGAAGAACAAGTGTCCAGAGTCAGAGAATTTTTGTCCAACTCTCCAGGGAAGAGGGAGAGCCAGGTGGTCCAAGGATCTTACCAGCCCATGCCCCAACCATATGAGACACCTGAGAATGATTTTGTCAGCCTAGCTGCTGTGGAAAACTATGGGGAAGACTAGGACAGACTGGGCTCCATTTTGTTAGGTCTCCAGGAGCCTATGTCCCAAATGACTTAATTGTAGACACCAGGGCAGAACGTTCTGTGGTAACTCAACCTGTGGGCCCCCCTCACAGAACAAGCGACTATGGTGGATGCCATGGTTAGCAAGGCTCGTCACTCTTTCTTATAGCCCTGATGATGTAATCTAGGAGATCATAAAGTTATTCACGAATTCCTGTACCTCCCCAACTCTTCTGTGGTTTTAATAGGTTGGAATCTCCTAGGAAAGCTGCAAGCCCAGACAGCTTTTCACTTCAACGGCCAAGCATCTCTGACCCTGAAGAAACCCGAAGCAAAAATTGTGACTCTCATGGTCCCCCAAGGGGAAGAGTGGCATCTCTTGTAGTTTCACAGAAGAGCCACAGCAAGGTCACCAGGGTATGGGCTGAGGACAATCCTCCCAGATTAGCCCAAAACATACGCCCAATAGTAAAACTAAAACCAGGAGCTGGATCCACCCACCAGAGACAATATTTCACCACTTGCAAGGCAAAGATTGGGATTCAGAAACATCTGGAAAGACTTCTAAAGTATGGAATCTTCCAACCTGTCAGTCATCTTGGAACATGCCTTTTCTACCAGTCCAGAAACCAGGGACAGATGACTACTGGCCAGTTCAGGACTTACGAGCAGTGAATCAGGGACCATTATCTTACATTTGGTTGTCCCCAATCCCTACACTCTCCTGGGTTATCCCTGCCAGGGCTGCCTTCTTTACATGTTTGGACCTCAAGGATGCATTCTTTTGTATCAGTTTGGCCCCTTAGAGTCAATCAATTTTTGCTTTTCAATGGGAAAATCCTGAAAATGGTGACAAAAACCAGTTAACTTGGACTAGATTGCCTCAAGTGTTCAAAAATTCCCCAAGTATCTTCGGCAGGGTGTTAACCTCTGATTTAAAAGCCTTCTTAGCAGATTTACATGGCTGCATACACTTCAGTATATAGATGATTTACTGTTGGCTGGGAGGATGCTGGAGAACTGTATGGAAGGAATATGACAGCTCCTCACCCTCCTCTGGAAGACTCACTGCAAGGTTTCAAGGAAAAAGGCCCAAATCTGTCAAAAAGAACATCAAATACCTATTTCCACCTATTCCAAGGACAGTGTCAACTCAGTCCAGAAAGAAAACAGACCATCTGCCCACTTCTAGTACCATCAACCTAATGCCAGGTTAGAGAGTTCCTCAGGGCGACAGGTTTCTGTAGAATCTGGATGCCTAGCTTCTTTATCTTAGCAAAACCCTTTATGAGACCACAAAGGGGAGAGAATGAGAAACTTTTTTATGAGAATGACATAACAAAAGGACTTTGAAGAGATTAAGCGAGTCCTCACTAGCACACCCAGTCTGGGACTCCTAGGTATGACTAAACCTTTCTTCCTGTATGTGAACATATATGATGGTGTAGCGGTGGGAGTTCTAACCCAGTGCTGGGATCATGGCATTGTACAGTAGTATACCTCTCTAAACAACTTGATTCTGAAGCCCAAGGCTGGCCACCCTGCCTACAGGCACTTGCAGTCATGGCCCTTCTAGTTGCAGAAGCTGACAATTGACTATAGGACAAGAATTAACAATCTGAGTGCCATACTCAGTGCTGAACTTAATTGAGTATAAGGGACAATACTGGATAACTAATTCCTGGATGGCCAAATACCAGGGAATGTTATATGAAAACCCACACATTCACCTAGAAGTGGTACGGACATTCAACCCTGCAACCCTGCTGCCTATTGATCCATGTCAGCATTGAAGCCATGGATGAAGTGTTTTCCAGCTGACCCAACTTAATGGACTAGCCTCTCAAAGACCCCAATGTTGAGTATTTCACCAACATTAGCAGCTTCATGAGATAGAGATAATGCCTTGCTGTATACTCTGTGGTGATGCTGAGTTCCACCATCGAGGCAAAGTCTCTACCAAAAGGGAACTCAGCACAAAAAGCAAAATTCATCGCACTAACCCAAGACCTCCAACTGGCAGCAGGAGTAGGAGTCAATATATACACTGATTTTAAATACACTTTCACCACCCATGCACATGGGGCTTTATATAAAGAAAAGGACCTAATTAACTCAGGAGGAAAAGATATAAAATACGGTAAAGAAATCCTCAAGCTCTTAGATGTTGTGTGGGCCCCTAAGAAGATAGCAGTTATGCATTGTTGGGGATCTCAAAAGGAAGACATCATGGTCACTCAAGAGAACTGAAAAGCAGACCAAGAAGCAAAGCTCACAGCCTCCCAGGAGATGACACAACCAACAACTCTGGCCACTGCACTCTTCCCTAGTCCATTGGCAGAATGGAATCCAAATCACAACACGAACACACTTGGTTCGAGACTGGAGATGGAAATTACCTCCCGGACAGAAGTTTAAGGACAGGTAAGTTGCAATTCCCAAGACCTTGGCCCCAACTTTTGTGAAGTAGTTCCATCAGGAACCCCACACTGACTGAATGGCTCTTGAGACCACACTGGGCCAACATTTCTACATTCCTCAACTTTCCAGCATTAGCTTTGTGGTGTGTGAACAGTGTGAAATGTGTGCCCAAAATAACCTGTGTCAGGGGCCTAAGATTTCCCCGGAGTACACAGTGTTTGAGGGGCCCAGTTTGAGAATGTAATTGTGGACTTCATTGAGCTTACCTGAGTCCAAGGCAGCAAATATCTGTTAGTCTTTGTGTGCACTTTCTTAGGCTGGGTAGAAGCCTCCCCTACCCACTCGGAAAAGGCACATGAGGTGGACCAATCTAAAAGAAATCGTTCCCTGATTTGGGATCCCAATCACCATAAGATCAGACAATGGGTCAGCCTTTGTGACTGAAATAATACAGTTGGTGGCAAGGGGTTTAAGAATCACATGGACATTTGTGTTTCCATATGAATTCCTGTGTTGTTTTTTCTAGGTCTGAGAAGAATGTTGTTGGTAATTCAAGAATAGCCAGAACAATCCTTAGCAAAAAAAACAAAGCAGGTGGTATCACAATACCAGACTTCAAACTTTACTATAAAGCTACAATCATCAAAACAGCTTGGTATTGGT